>NW_022196328.1:0-122793 GCF_008641045.1 Pistacia vera
GCAATAGATTGTCTGACACAAAGAAAAACAAACAACAAACATCCATCCATTCAGACAAGTAAAAAAATAAATAAATGTAGACATAAATATTTTAAGTCAGGGCACAAGAGGCAAACTAACTAATGATAAGAACGTTGTTTGCTCCAATTCTTATTACACCAGTAATGACTATTATTATTAATAATTGTAATGTGTATAATCAATAATAATCAGTATGCATAACAAAAAAGCTTATTATTTTCTCTACAAGGGCAAAAAAATTGGCCAATTGACCGTGTTGCCAGCTTATGCATGCATGATAATCTGCTCTGTAAGTACATGACCTGCTATTGTACATATATACCCAATACTGGAGTGGACCTAGCAATACAAAATATTTCATACTCGAAACCCTCCTGGAAAATTAAATTGCCGAGGACTCGTGACTTCTGTCAACAACTAGATACTGTCAGGAAAAAAGCGGAATGATACTATTTAACAAATTGGAGCTTTGCTTTAAACAGTGGCACATTTGCTACTTCACTTCATATCCTTCCTTTCTTGCTTTATAGCTTCATAGGACACCATTACCTCCTTGAATTTCGCCTCAGCAGCCTCTGCAACAAAACTCAAGCTATAGACTTCAATATCCAGTTCATGTAAATAATACCATATTACAAGGTTTTCCTTAATAACGGTAGATCACATCTTACCTTTATTACCCTGGTTCTGATCTGGGTGAAATTGTTTTGCTTTAGCCCTGAACGCGGTCTGCAAGGATGAAAAAGGAATCTTAATATTATATCAGCTACAACATGAAAGAAACACATACAAAGGAAAAAAGCAGAACACTAACAGTTCCTCTATGAAACTTCTCTCTCTCTATCTTTTTCTTTGATACCCAGAAATCTCTGGAGTTTCTCTACATGTTCACTGAACTCTAAACTGGGAGTTACTTCTAGACCCCACAAACAAATCGGATATAATATCCCAACTAGGTCTGGCCCAGTGGAATTTTAACCTTTACTTATTGGTGGAAAACAAGGGCTTTTACCACTAAGCCCAACCCTTGGGTTTATGAAGCCTTTATCTTAATCAGTACATGGAGATCACCAAGAATTCCTCTAACAAATCATATATATGGCTCAGAAGACAAATGATAATAAATGTTTAAACATAACCATTAACCAATTCCTTGAATATTTGAATTTCTAGTAACAGTTAAAGTTAACTTCACTGATGAGCTATTCTGGCTTAAATAAACTTACAGATGCAGAAAAGGAATAACTGGCTTCTAGTACAATCAAAATCTAAATAGATAACAGAGTTACGTTTTCATCAATCACCGCAACTTCACATGACATAATAAGCGACCTCAAAGTTCAAAAAGAAATTCTAAAATAACCAAAAAACAGATGGAGGAAATAAGGATATTTTTAAATAATGACATGTCAATTTGCCTCAAGCAGAAACAAACGCTTGTTGGATTTGACCACTGTAACTTTGATTTTACAAAGTTTTAAGCACGTTACAAGAAATAAGTATGAAACTATTGATCTCTGATAAAGATGTATAAGAATTCCCTAACAGTAACATGGAACGAGTCTTAATAAAGTGCATACCTTAATCTCAGCTTCTGTATAAGGAGTTTTTCTGGACCTGTGCAATTCAAAACATATGAGATATATACAATTATCAAGAACCATGAAAACAAACAAAAGATAAAAAACAACTTTGTAGGCCAGCAAGGTCATGTATACTATCGAGAGGAAAGAAAAATTGACAAAATGATAACCATAAACAACCTAAGTACAACTCTAAAGTCAAGTGCGAATATTTTGCTTTCATGGAAAGTTTGTGGTTCACATAATTTAGATGTAGAACATAAACAAATATTTCATCCATTCTGCTTCAAGTTCCAACAATATATCTTACAATTAGATTTACAAAAGATTGTCTCAAGGAAAAAAAAGAAAACAGTTTGGCCTTGTAAAATGTATCATGAACTTCAAATCATGCTTTCTTCACACACTACAGGTGAAGTATACTCTGCATGAGAATCAAATTTACACAAGAATCTGAACAGAATTAAAACAGTCCATATCAATCATTAATTGATTTATATTTATTCTCAGCCAGTTAATTTGGGAGAAATTTTGAGATACTTATCCATTTTCCAGGAGCAAAAATGGGAAGAACGCATCCTCCTATCAACTAGACAGCAACGGGTAAGGGTTATAAAAGGGCAGTTGAAAGATGAAATAAATTCATGATAATCACAATCAAAATACACAAAGCTCTTTACACCAAGAAATTATTTGGATATTGATATATTCTCAACTCTTCAGGACGAATAGAGAGTCAAAAATAATTTTTCTCAGAAATTTCCAGAAGGGAGAGAAAGGATCAGTTAACTTATTGGAGTTATAATCTTCAACAGTTCTTGTTTATCTGACAACATAAACTCACGTTCAATCTATCTAGACCCTGTTGATGGGTAAGATATGCAAACCTAACCAGCAATATAGCCCATTCTCTCCACAATGAATCATTCTAGCAGGAGATCCGGACCTTTTTCTTTCAGGTTTTTGTAACAATAGAATTACCTGTCAAGACCCAAAATGGAGTAGTGATGTGATAATGAATAACTTCCACTGTCTCTAGGAGGCTGTCTGTAATTAGTCCTCTGACTTCTGTATGATGTATCTGTCTTCCAGTACCAATCATCCCGCTGGAAGTGGTGATTATAAGCACCTGCATCATTTTCTTTCCAGCTCTCATAGCTCCTTCTAAATTTGTTCCTTTCTCTGTTGAACACACTTTGCATGCGCCTTATTCGCTCCTGAGAAGAGCAGAATGGCCATACTATAAACAGTTTATGTAACAATGACAATATAGAATTGGTTGTGCTAAAAGCACACTGCTGACTGGCCAAGTGGACCAACAAAACTCACCACTCTCTCCATTTCTTCTTCATACTCCTCTCTCATTCGACGATTATACCTTCTCCATGCTTCCTCCTGAAAAGATGACCGGAAAGAACCGCCAGTTGCTCCCTTCCATGATGACTGTGACCTGGTTAACTTTTATGGAGCAATTATAACATAATCAGCCTGGCTAGCCAATTATCTATGAGAACAGTGACAATATATATAACATCAGACATACTTGAGAAATAAAGTACTTGTCTCCACAAGTCATATGAAAACATCATTTATCGAGCAAAAACCCAAACAACATAACACAGAGACCCTCATTTCAATTTCATCAAATTGTAGAGATAGTGACAAAAAATGCAGCATTCAAATTGCAACCTAATATAGCAATTCCTTACTTTGCCTGTATGTGTTCCTCAGAATTAGACTACAGCTATGATTCCAGAAACAGAAAAAATAAAAGAACCATCAACATCCACTAAAAAGAATTTATATTCCAAATCTGACCATTTTCCTATATAATTCCAGTCACAGAGAACAAAGAGGCTTCAAATTCTATGGTAAATGAAAAGCACACATGTCTACCTGAGAATAGAACCAATCTACAGTCTTCCGCAGCTGACCAACCTGCCAAATTGTTTCAAACATCAAATGAATGTGTCTAGCAGGATAGGTCCCAATAAAGGATAATTGATTGGCATCAATAAACCTACTTCTAAATCTTAACCAAGAAGGTAAAACGTTTACATAACTTACAACATTTTCTTATAGTTTAAGCGTTTTGAAGTACGGCAGGTAGGCAGTGGAGCAATAAGTTCTTGACCAAAAAAACCAAATCTCAATATTTATAGCCACATGTGCAACAACGATCACATTTTACAATCAAACGACAATAACTCAGTATTGATTCGCAAAATTAGACCAATGAGATTCACTTGTACGAGTCATTTAAACATCTTCACATGATTTTGAGTAAATAGAATAGCAAACTTATAGAAGTCTAACATTTGTTTCACGTTAAAGAAGAGAAATATTACTAATCGAAATTACAAATAATCAAATAAAAAAAAAAAAAATACCGCGAAGGTGGTGGCAGTGGCGCCAATTAGACCGAAGAGAAAAATTCCCCAGAGTTTGACGTCATCTTTCTCTTGATGAGGTCTGTTTGGGGACTGCCATGGGTTCTCCTTATCCCGGTTTCTATCTTCCCCTCCCATCTTCTCGGGAATTGAATTCCCTGAATTCAACGATTGCTGTCAACCGATGATAAATAAATTAGAAACCCTAACTCCAAATGCCAATGGCATACTTAGGGTTTTTCCTTTATAAATTTGGCCTTCAATGAATTCTTTTCTGCACTGCCTTAGCCTTTCCAATAAGACTCTGTCTCCCGGTAAAGAGTTCTAAACTTCCACTGAGAGAGAACAATAAGGTGAGATTGGGCCGAGGGAGGGAGATTTAGGTGCTCATTATCGGACCCAAAACAAAGAGTTCTCTAGCGCCAAAACTGCATACGTGGCATTCATTTAGTGGATGCCTAGCTGAACAAAAAAACGACGCCGTTAGTCTGGAATAGTCTAGAATGGGCTTTTGCTATTATCGGAGCCCAAATATAGCCCAATTCACTGAAAAATCCATTGAACCCCGATGTCCACTAACTGCCCGGTTCCAGTAGGACTAAATATCAGGAACTAAAACTTTGATCCAACGGACAAAACCATATTCTGAACTAGAGGTGAGGTGGGTTGTGGCGTGCCTAAAAATTTAAGGCCCATCGTGCCATGGGCCATGTCGTGCAAAGGCCTGCACAGTTTCGTGCCCTATAGTGCAGTGTCGATCCACGAAATTTGAAGGCCCAGGGCATAGCCTGTTATATATCGTGCCGTGCCTTAGGTCATGCCATGGGTTGACCCACGTGCTTTTTGAAAATATTTTATTTTAATATTTATAAATTATGGTAGTTTTGATTTATTATTAATAATTATTATAAAAATATTTTATGTGTTATATTTAATGACATTTTGTATTTATGTTAATTAAAAATATGTAATCACTATGAAATATAATAAAATAATGAGACATTGAAATATTAATTGAATTTCAATACTTTTTATTACTTATAAGTTATAATTATAAATTACAAATACAAACTTAGAAATTAGGATTAAGAATTAGTATACATCTTCATTTTCATTAATTTCTAAATTCTTAAAATCTTCAAATATATCTTCAGTGACACGATTTTAAAGTTTCAAATCTACTGCTACCAAATCTTTCATACACATAATGGCTTTAGCAACATGATTTTAAGTTTAAAATAGTAGTTACCCCTGTGCAAGGGGGTAACGAAGGGGGTAATAGCTATTTTAAAAATAGTTATTAATTTTATTATTTTATAATTTTATTTTTTTTCGTGCCGTATCGTGTCGGTTCACGGCACAGCCCATATATTTTCATGCCATGCTATGCTTTTTTTTGTGCTGTGCTGTGCTTTTTTTCGTGCTGGGCCATGCTATATCGTGCCATGGGCCGGCACGACCCGCGGCCGGCTCTATCCTGAACCCAACCACAGTCATCAAATTCCTCCTCAAACGTTGAGTCACATAGTCCAACAGTGAAGGCGTGATGTACTGATTGCAACTACAAAGTTTAGTTATAGTTAAAGTCCATCGAAACCGCTGGTTATCATTAACGATACCAACGCCCCTGTCAGAATCAGGTTTGTTACCACTAATCTCCATTAACAACCAAGTAAAGACAATTTAGATCTACACTCTCTCCCTCTCAAGTTCCAAAAATGCGTCTCTTCATTCAATCAGCGTAGGACATTTGTAGGTGCATTCATCGATTGAATTGATTGGCAGTCATGTCAAGAAGGATGGTGAATTCAACTCGACGATATGGAGACACTAGAACTGCTAGTATATTTGCCTCTTCTAAATCACGTTCTTCTCCATATTTATCCATCGGGCTCGTTGTGGTACTTGTTGTTTCCTATATAACATTTTGAATGTTTTATCATTTGAATTATATGCATCAATTCGGGCGAGTCCGATTTCTATTTATTGAATGAAATTTTTCAGGGCGCATTGCTACTTATGGTTTATTTGTACAGTGGCTCAGGTTTGCATTGAGTTGCCGATATTTTGTTTATATTGCAGTATCCATTTTATTAGCGACTTGTTCATGCATGGCAATTGCATGAGACAGCTAAAACATGATAAAGTGCATGGCAATTGCATGAGAAAGCTAAAACATGATAAAATTATGAGCGCGATGAGGAGTATTTGTGGTCAATTTTCTTGATAAGAGAGAGGTTTCTTGTATTTAAACTGTCTAGTTTGTCTATTCTTGTGGCATATAACTTACATCTTATAACTTACATCTTACAAACACAGGGAAAAGATATTATTCAGCTAATTATAATTTATAATTATAAAGTTTATGTATTGTGATAGAATTTGCAGATATTATATTTTATATTTGTATATACAGCATTGACTGAACTTTGAAATGCTTTGTGATAGGCGATAGTGGAAGATTTAAAGAAACTATAAGTAAGGTAGAAGGTAATTTGGTTCTTCTGTTTTTCATGTGTTAGACTTTCAGATTTTCGTTTCATTTAAGCATTATATGTTTTGAATTGGTTTGGTTCTCAAGTGTTGATTGTAGAGATTGTCTATCAATTTTATTAGTATGCTTTTCATGTACATCATGTGCAGGTGATTATTCATGCACAGTAGAGGTTCAGCAAGCCATTCCAATTTGGAAGAAAGCTATGGTGATAGCATGTATAGAGTTCTGCATGTTGGTCTTGATACATGTTCAGTGGTTTCTAGATTGTTAAAAGATGAGGAAACTGAAGCCTAGGCCGTGGAACCATACGATATAGAGGATGCTGATGGCATCTGCAAAGGACTAGTGCGTAAAGGCCTTGTACGTGTAGCTGATATCAAGTTTTCTCTTGCATACAGGCAAAATCATTTTATGTTGTAATTATCTTAGATGCATTGGATTACTTGTCTCTGAGATACCTTAACAATATGCTTCCAGATTTGGCAAGGGTCTCTGCTGAGGGAATTATCATATTAACAGGTAAAGGAGCTGACAAATTGTATTATGAAGTATAAATTTTTTTATTTTTTATTTTTTATGAAGTTGTTGATTAGGTGTAGAAATTGTTGTTTGTCGTGTGGTGTTTTTGGAATACTTACTCTTTTGCTATCTATCACGTGCTGTATTTTTTTTTTTTTTTTTTTTTGTTGTTGTTATGATCACTAGCAACTGTTTTCCATAAGTTGAATGAAAATGAAAATCTAGCTGATTCACTTGCCAAGATATCTATAACATAAAAAAAATGAATTTAATTGTGTATATTGGTGGAGTCACCAGATTTATTACGCATGTGCTTGCATTCGGAACTTTGAACTTCTTGCTTTCTACTTTATTTCTTACCACAATCCTTGACTATGATCATTTACGGCTGCTTTCTGTCAGATAATGGAATGACTCGAATGAAGTAGGCATATTTTATCAGAAGTTGTGTTGGAATATGATTTTCTTATAGTATCAAACACTTAAGAAATAGAATAATTTGGTATAGTATATGCGTGAACTTAATTATTTATGATAACATAATTTCAAACTACAACTAGTATATCTTCTGGATTTTAGACTTCTCCAAATTTCTGTTTCATTGAAGTATGCTTGTCTGATATTTCCATATGTTTGTCTTGTCTTCACCTGAGTTTGTGTGTCTCTGTGTGTGCATTCTATTCAAATGCTATAGATGCCAGCTTCAGCTAATTTCTCGAATAAATTCTAGACAACTTAAAAAAGTAATTTATTCTGCTCAAGAAATTTCTATGTAATGTTTTGATGTGGCAATAACATTTTGATCTTGCACAAGTAGGTTCTCCAGGTCGGCAGAGAGCTAAAGTCGCTGAGGTTTCCAAATTTGGGAAGGTGGTAAGTGGCTGTTAATTTTGGGTTCAGAATATTTTCCTAGTTACTGCTTGGTTTTATGATTTGTTAAACTGACACTGGGTGTTAAAATGGCCAAAAGTTATTTGGATTAATTTGTACAAATTTGGACCGTGTCTAGATGGATCTGGCTCGTGGATTAAATATTCAACTATTTACCAAGTGGTGCTTAAACATGGTTGCATTTCAAAGTGAATGCAATATAATAGCGCCTTAAAACTAACTTAACATACCTTGGAAATGTCTTTGAAAATCATCCATGAAATCCTTTTTTTCCTGGAAACCTGTTTAAAAGAATGCAGGATATTCACATACAACAAATGTATTTTGAGAATCATCAACTTGAGGAATTCCTTTTGTCCTGCATTGTTATATCTAGTGTATATGACTAATACAAGAAATATCTTAACAAGAAAGGCATCTTCTATTACTCAACTCGAGTCAACAGAATCTTTTCCCAGCCCCTTGGTTTCTGTCAGGTTATTGCTTTTTGTTATCTTTACCCGATGAAAGGAGGATGCCAGAAGGAAATAATAAGCAAAAGGGTAGTAGTATCAAATTGTTAAGCTTGTTTTGTTGAATGTTGTGGCTTTAAGAACTAGAATACCTAGTCCATGACTCCTCCATTGCATTTGCGTTAATGGTTTGCTAATCTTTTGACACTGAAAAGTTAGAAGTGATGATCTGACAAACAAAAGAGTAAATGCTGTTTTTCTTTTTAACTGATATTCAGAAGTGTTGTATGAACGTGTTTCATAAGAAAGAAGGTTGAACTTGTCAATGAACGGGAAAGCAATGTATTGTAAAATGTTTGGTTAAACGTGTTGTTCTTAGTTTACTAGGCTTAGGTCTTGTTTGCATTGAAGAAGGCATGTCCTTATTTTGCTGAATAGGTTATACACTTATGCATACATTTGAAATATTTACTAGCCTATATGCTTCAAGCAATTGAGTTTGAGATGCTAAATTATCTCAATAGTATCTTCTTTTCCTTTGCACCAATTGGATGCAAATGCTTCACTGCCTTTGTCGCTTATTCTTGTATGAAATTGGACACTTTTGAATTTAGATTTTTAATGAAATTGTATTTTTTATCACATATTTTTTCCCCTTGCTGTTGCTGGAAAAATTTATATTATCAAATATATATTTTTAAAAAAAATGTATTTCCTTTGTATACTACATGCTGAGTTTTCTCCTTGTGAAGGCGAAATTGAAGAGTTCTTCTTGGTGGGTACGTTACTTTGCCCAGACCAGTTTAGAAGAAAATGTAGCTGCAGTGAGGAAATTTGAAAAGGCTGTTAGAAAGAGTTCATACAACCCAAATTGTTGTTGTGACTATTTCATGCACTAGCAAGTCACCAATCGAGAAGTAATAAAGTGATGAATAAAGTGTCGAATCTCACAAGGACTGAATGCTAAACAAACAAATAAATTGATTGATCTTAATTGTTATTTGAGATAACGAAATTGATGATGTGAATTTAAAATAAAAACAAGAATTGCTAGAAATTAAAACATTTAAATAATAAAGGCAAATATCACTATATGATAAAAATGTTAAGGGTTTTGATTCTACCTAAACCAATGTTGACAGACATGCTATAAAAATCAAATTTAGGAAATTTATTGATCTGAAGATGTCTAAATCCCTCAATTTAACATAATTGTGAAATTCATTAATAGTTAGGTTCCGCTCCCGCTTAAAACCTAAACTGGCCACATAAACCTCATAAGACTTTCCCGATATCCTACTCAATCTATGATCTATGTTATTTTAATGACCTAAAGTGATTTCACCACCGGTTTATCATCACATCAATAAAACAGTTGAACATAATGAAATCCTAATCAAAAGATTTCTAATCAAACTTCACCGCCTGGTTCATCATTCAATAAGAGCCCTAAATAATTAAAGAAACATCAGATCCAAAAACATTAAGGCAAATCACACAGATTCTTGAACAATAAATTTGTTAATGCTTTAATAAAATTGAAAATCAAGTCAACATGGTCGGTAGAATCTACCCGTTAACAATAACAATCTACCCCATAATCAAAGTGATAACAATCAATATCAGTTTTGAACTCATCATCATAACAATTCCAAACTGATGCATAAAAGTAGAGTAAGAGAAAACAAAAACTGAAATCTTGAAGAATTGATCTCTAGAAAAGTATCGCGCCAACTTCTCCCGAATGAATGTGCTAGCCTCTTTCCTTTGATCTCCTCCTCCTCTTTGATGTCTTTTTTTCAAAACCTAGCCTCCTCTCCTATTGCTAAGAACCTCTCTTTTTGGTATTAAAGTTGTGAAGGTTTTATGGTAAAAAGCCACACTTAAATTAAAAATACTTGATAACAAATCTACTTGTCTTTTATGCACTAACGTAACTTTCCGCTCAAATTTTAACCATTTTTTAAGCTGAACTGGATTACGACTAAATATAAAAGTTGTAGCTCTGTGTCTTATATTTCTAATTGTTCAAGAATTATACCAATCTGAGGTCTACAACTCACGTTATGATAAAAATACTGACACATGTTCAAAAACGTTTTTCTTCAGTTCGCAACGGACTGTTCATAATTTTAAGCCAAGTTTTCACCCTCTTTTAGTCAGAATAAGGAAAAAAACCAAAAATGAAAGTTGTAGCTCTGCTTCTTAGCTTTTCATAGCTTCTAAATTCAGGTCATTCTGAGTTGAAAATCTCAAGTTACGTAATTTACGCTCATACCGTCATTTATGCTCATAATCATTGTTTAGGCCTACAAATTAAAATTAATAGAATTATGTAACAATTATGACCCAAACTATATGAGAAATATCCTATATCCTATTGAAATTCAATACAAAATCACTATGAAAAATAGGAGTATCAATTGCCAAATTTTCCAGCTGAAGTCATTCCACTGACATCTTTACACAAATTCTGCTGAATTAAATGGAGCTTACTGAAGCAGCTTTGTGGGGTAGTTAAATTTTGTCATTAAATATCTACTATAATTCCTTTACCTTCTTCCATGTTCAACCTTAATATTGTTTCTGTATTCTTTGGTGGAACTTTTGTTTGGAAGTAAAAAAGGGCCATGGTGGTCTCTGTTTACATGTATAATCTCAATTCAATTTTCTGAATCCGGCTCTGAATTTATTCATATGTATATAATACCAACAAAAATGCACAAATATATTTCCCATGGTTTTCACCTATGCTTTCATTTTCATAGAATAGGTATCTTGAACGAACAGATTTTGACATTATTGAAACATCAAATTGTTCACAATGTCATAAAAATGAGTCGTTAATTTTGAGTTTCTATAGTAGTTGTGTTGGACTAGTACGAATTTTCGGTAGCTGAAGTTATCGAAGTCATACTTCGAACAATTTCATAATTATCAGCTTGTTATGATCACACTTGGAATAATGGGTAAGAACTGGTGGGGGCACCTTGAACATCATGACTAACTATTGTCTTTTGAGAATGGCTTATCCTTGCTTTCACATTGCTGATTCGACTCTAGTGATTAATTCTGCAATTGAGCCAGTATTTTCTTCTTCCATCTTTGGTTGTAAGTTTGAAAATTAAAGGATTAGATTTTGACAGTCTACATTTACCTGAATGAAGTAAATGCTTATTTTAGAGTTTGGGAGGTGTTAACGTCAAAGAACTTGCAACATGGGAACTTGGGAAGCATAAAAATCACTATCAGTAGGGGACAGGTAGATTATCTCGAAAGGTCCTAGTTTGAAAAATATTTAATAGCCGAGGTTTGCTGCTATGTGCTCACAATAAGGGTTTTTCATAGCTTAAATTCTTGACTCAATTGATAGAAATGTGTCTACTGGAGGCGGTTGTCTGGTGTTTACTAAAGCTAGACAAAAGCAATATCTGGTTGGTCATATAAAAAACAATTGTAGTTGAGACAAGTTCATGACCAAAGGACTCATTTCTGTCAGGAATTCCTTCTTCTTCATTATGCATCATCATTTTCGCTTATAATTCTATGAATCATCAGTATGCCTAACAAAGATTTCTATGTTTGTGAACTTAGTTAATTTATATAGTTTTAGAGTGTAATCTAAATCTAATCACAGGTTAAAATGATATCTTATAGGCCTCTTAACTCATCTCGGATAAAAAGTTATAGTTGTTTTTAGTTTACATGCCCACTTAAGACATGAGAGATGTTAAAACACCCATTTCCTTCTCCACTCGGTCACACACATGCTGAATCTGCTTCAGTCGGCTTTTCACCTTTGATCTCAATCTCTCCACAGGCTAATACCCCCCATCTAACAAATGGAGTTGAGCCGAAAGGTCCCACCATTGTTTCACTCCGTGTGGACTATCTTGCGATCTCTTCATGCTTCGCCCGACTTAGCCTACGCCATCCAGTCCAAGAAGATTGTAAACCTCAAACATCTTAATTGAGTCAATCAAAGATCTAAATGATTACGCTTGATAAGAGCTTGAAAGTTTATAGTTTGTTAGTGATTTAATTGGATTATTTATGGAAAAATGTGTTTAAAGTGGGGAATTTGAATTAATGCTTTCACAAATACCTTTTATGAGATCACGGGTGTATTTTGAGTGTTTTAGGGCTCAAACAGATATTTGAAGGGAAAATAATGATGTCGATGGAATTCATGACGCGTAGGAACAAACGGTACAAGAATCGGAGTTAAAACGAGAAAGTTGTGACACGTTGAAGCTATAACTTAAAATCTGGAAATCCTTCAAGATGAGCATGCTTCGATGTTTCTATCATAACTTGAGCTGTAGAAATCAGAATTCGAAGATTCTGGTGGCGTTGGAAAGCTTATTCAGAGAGCTATAAAGTTTGTGTTGATGACTTTACAAAATTCAGAATATCATGGACTCCTTGAACAGAAGGAATGATTGTCACAGCGACTTTTCTTACCGCCGCGGCGATGGGTCACGGGCTTGTTAGGTTAATGCATTATCCTAGTCTGAATCTGAATGGGCTAAGGCAATTACTCTTTTCCTAAGTAAGATCAAAACTCTAGGACTATAAATAAGGGTCTTTAAGAAGCTTTTAGGGAGATTAGAGAAGGGAAATGACGGCTACTATTTTGGAGATCGGAATTCTTGCAGTTCTCGTTCGCCAATTAGAGAAGTGCTTATATTTTTCTTTCTTGAACTCATGTTATTGAATAAAATGATGGTTTTTATTATTACAACTATGAACTAAATCTCTTTCTTAGGGCTAAAGATGTAGCCCAATTTATGAATATGTGTTGACGTTATCTTTATTGATTTCTTATTGAGCATTAATTCTAAGTTTCATTATTGTGTGTAATGCTTTCAACTCTTAAGGATTCGAGGGTTGAATGATACCATGGGGTGGGTTGAGATCGAGAGATGAAACCTGATTTGTCTAAGGTAATAAAACCATAGATTGAGCGAACGCTAGAGATAGGTTACAGTGATCTGTGAGGCTCTGGTAAATTCTATAGAACTTGATGATCTCTTAGCTTCGAAATCCTACTTAGAGATATTTTGGGTTGTTGTTTAAGGGTTAATTCACTAATTGTTCGAGAGAAAATTAGGGGAATATTAGAGAGTTTGGCCTTTAGAATAAGTTTAATTAGGTTAGTAATAAGCGTCAATACATAGGATTAAATTACTGTGAAATCTGTGCCCTAGGGTTTAGCCATATTGATCTTTATACCAAAGTTCTTCTAAAATTCTGATTTTGTTTAGTTTTTAATTTGTTTTCTTTTTCATTAAATTCATTCATAAAATTATGTATCATCAAATAGAAATAAAATATACTAGTTTGGTACTTCGTAGGTAATTTTCTTGGGATTCGACACTCGTTTACTCGAGCTTTATTACCTGCGCGATTTCGTACACTTGCGAAAAGCCTGTCACGGCCCTTCACCTTTGATCTCAATCTCTCCACGAGCTAATACCCCCCATCTAACAAATGGAGTTGAGTTGAAAGGTCCCACTATGGTTTCACTCCGTGTGGACTATCTTGCGATCTCTTCATGCTTCGCCCGGCTTAGCCTACGTCATTCGGTCCAAGAAGATTGCAAACCTCAAACATCTTGATTGATTCAGTTAAAGATCTAAATGATTACGCTTGGCCTTTCCTTTCCATTCAACCACACGAACCGAGTTGAATGACCTATGCGGCTATGCCCCTATGACAATTAAAAGTGCTTCAAGTCAAATCATCCCCACCCCCACCCTCACCCCTGAGAGGACATCGACTCATTCGTATGACACATATGATTAATTAAATCTACTCTCTAAGCTAAGTACCCTTTAACTTAGAGAATGAGAGAAAAATTGTATGGGCAAAAAATCGTACTAGGCCTTATCAAGCCCAATAACGAAAAGAACACATTACAGTCTAATGTCTCAACCCAATTCCAGTTGGGCCTACGCTTAAATCCATCTTGTGGATTGACCATCCTATGGGATGACCCATTTTGCAAGAAAAAATATTTTACAAGCCAGCCCGTTCTACGAGCTAGACCACACCAACAGTTCGCCCTCTCCATGAGTTGGGCCTCTCTACGAGCACGACCGCCCTACAAACTAGACCAACTTACTATTTGTACTATTTGGGCCACTCCATTGAGGTGAGCCTTTCCACAAGTTAAGCTAAATCGAGCTCTAGCCCATTAGCTTATTTTCATCGTAAAATAGGAATCAGAATCCTATCACCTTCCTAATTCATTCAAGATCTAGTATCTTACAGGAATTAGTACTCCAGAATCGATAAAGACAAGAAACAAGAGTTCCTTCCTAATTCAAACACCCATACCATGTAGAACTCAGAGTCCTTTTAGGACTCCAACCCTTTTGGTTCACTATATAAGTAGAGGTCAAATCTCTCATTATAGATTCACAAATAGGCCAAAGCTTTAGCTCCTAAATTCTTGCTCTCAAGAATCACCATATTTCCCCGTCATAAAGCTTAGTTCGGACTAACTTTACCACCCTCAGCCACCGCAAAGCTGTGCTCCGGCCACTTTGTGTTAGTCTCGCCCTAACCACATTATGATAAACCCTTTCCACTCTTAGCCCTCCAAAAAATACCTCAAACCGTGCTGACTTGAGCATCAAAATGCCAATGACATACGCCACATCAGTATCTCCAGAGCCTTCACATTCGTTCTCTCTTTCTATGTAGGTCCTTCTGATTGTCAATGACTCGCTTGTCACAAGATTTATCATTTCCGAATCAACTATAGATTTTACCATCTAAATTTTGGCGTCCACCGTAGGGCCCTGACAATCATTCGACTCCCAATTACCTGCTTCGTTTGCTTTCACTCCCTTCTCTCAGCCATCATGATTGGAAGCATTGAAACCCTTACACCTGATGTCACTACTCAGATCGCGGCTCTCACTACGCTTGTGCAAGAAATCAATGACAAGTACCAAACCTTGGAAGCCAAGAACACTGCCATCCATACGGAAAACCAAGCCCTCCAAGATAAGGTAAACCAATTCTACTCCCTCGATGGGGCTTTGGGTCAACAACACATCTCCTCATCTTGTACCACCATCCATCCAAGGCAATTATTCACAACCCCGGACTATGGAACCCTAGCAAGCCTCTCCCATCTCTGTTCGGCTCCAACTACAACTATACCCCTTGCCAAGCTGACCCAAACCGAACAACACCACCCACTAACCTCTTGACCACCGAATTGCTCATCCAAACAACCCCACTTCAACAATACCAACTAAATACACCCTTTACCTTCTTACAAACACATCTGTTGCACTTGGTAGCTAGTCCATCCCACCAGTCGGTCCCGCTCAACTCAGCCATATACATTAACTAGAATGTATTCCCTCACCTACAAAACACAAGCCTATACACCCTTATGGCAACCTCCATTGAGTAAGCCTTAGCTAAACAGTTATTTGAGATGGAAGTCGTGATCCAACGTATCCCCAACTTGCCCACACCTCTCAAAAAGAGTTAACCTCAAAGCTTTGCTGACTCACCCTTTGTTGACACCATAGACCTTATAGAGATGTCGCACATCTTCCCTAACATGACACTGTATGATGGAACCACCAACCTAGATGACCACATAACCTTATATAAGTAGAAGATGTTTGTGGCCACTATTCCTCATGATCCCTACGAAGCGTGCATGTGTAAGAGCTTCGACTTTAGATTCATAGGACCGGCACTCCAATGGTATACTAACCTCCCCAACAACTCCATCCCCTCATTCGCTTAGCTTATGGACACCTTCGTTGAGCAGTTTTCCAGCAATAAGAGACTTGAGAAACTTTTTGGCTATCATTACAAAGTGTATCAAAACCGCGAAGAATTACTCTAACAATATGTGGGTCGCTTCAACAAGGAGACGGTCTTCATTCCCTACTATATCTAAGAGATGACAATCGACGTCTTAAAAAATAGACTTCTCATTGATAGCGAGTTCTACAAGGAACTCGCTAAGTTCAATTGCACCACTATGGAAGACATTTTGGCTTGGGCCTTGGTTGAAATAAGGTGAGGAGAAGATAAGGTGAATCGACCCAAGTACTCAACCTATGGCGATATCTGTTTGAAGAGAGCTGAATGACGTCATGATGTTCGCTTTACCAAATTGCATCCCCAACCAAGGAGAGTCCCTAATTGAGATATCAGACGCTTGTTTGACACTAGGCGCCCAATTGTTCGCTAGCCAGCTCAACCTTATGATAGAGCATCCATCCTTATCAACTGAAATAGGATTCCTAAGTAAAACCTAAGTGTTGAGCCGACCGAGATAGTGGCCATCATGAAAGGAATGGGGAACACCATTAAATGACAAGCAAAGTTAAAACATACCGGGGTTAGACGAGACATCACCAAGTAGTGTGAGTTCCATGGGGATCACAATCACGTCATTGTGGATTGTAGTGCTTTCTGAATTGAGGTCGTGGAGCTATTAAATAGGAGTCATCTCTAAGACCTCATAACCGACAAAGGAAAAAAATACCCTTGCCAACAATGATAGTTGAGTTAGACCTCCACCAAAAGAACCCATACCAGAGGAAATGTGTCACGTGATCCCTAGTGGCTCGAAAGTAAGTGAGGTCAGCTACTCATCTGCCAAGCATCATGCTCAAGCCACAATTAACCCCGAAGTTTGCTCATCCCAACCACCATCACAAGTACTGACCAACCAAACCATCTGATTTGAAGATAACGAGCCATGACCCTTATTAACCCTCATCATGACACTTTCGTTGTCACCCTCCAAATAGCCAACATTCTTGTTAAAAGAATCATTGTGGATGGTAGGTCCTTGACCAACATTCTCTTCCTCGATGCACTCAAAATCATGGGCATTAACAAACACACATCCATCATTGACTCACCCTCTTCATTGGCTTAAGCTCAGAGCAAAAATACACTCTTGGGGAGATAACCCTTTCGGTTTGCGTGGGCGGAGTCAACTTCCAAACTACGTTCATGGTATTAGACAATCCCTCTCCCTACAACGTGATCATTGGTTGGTCATGGATCTATGACATGTGAGCCATCCCCTCAACCTTTTTTTTTTTTTTTTTTTTTTTTTTTTTTTTTTTTTTTTTTTTTTGCAGATGGATAAACTTTATCTAGTTTACATTGAGCATGATCTTGACATATATAAAAGTTGGGGTGCTTGCAAATCTCAAGTTCAACGAGTTTCGCATGCTGTGCATTATTCTATTTATTCAACTCACGATGTTATCACTACTTTTCTAGAATTTACATAAGAAAGAGATGAAAGGAGTAAACCTCATTCTTCATTCTCTTTCTTGCCACAATATGCTTATAGGCTAAATATGTAAGACTGATATTTTTTTTTATCTTTTTGTGAGGAAACTCATCATTCCTTGTGAATTTTACAGAAAGAAGCAGAAGCTCACAATTTTAAGTTCAAGGGAACCATTGGGAAGCACTATTATTCTTGTACAATAAGCATTACTATCATTTGTTCGAGGGAATGAGAATGAACTAATATAGATGTTAATTATAAATGTTTGAGTGATGAACATTTTAGTTCGTTTTTCTTTTTTGTTTTATCTGTCAAAATGCTTGTAAAATTACTTTTAGCCTTTAATATTAACAATATTTTTTATTTTTTTTTCTTGCATGATTGAATTTGATTCACTTTTACTGTCAATTATTAGGATTGTGGTAATATAATGTATGTCAAGGATATTAGAGAGAAAAAGTGTAGCGATGGGCTGGGCATGGTTAGTTTGTGCCTTTATAACATGTATTCTTGTAGTTTTTTTCCCCTCAATATATAATATTATTTTGTTCTTCCATGGATTCATGTGGTCTAGGTTGGGGGTCGTAGTTTTAGCTCTCACTCATATAAACTATTATTCTAGCTTTAGCGACAAGATGCAAAGCTTTGGAGGCAGAGGTCCAAACTGTTACACAACAAAGGGATGCTTGTGATGAGAGAGCTAAGATGCTTGAAGATGCATTAGATTATATTAACAATCTAAAATTGGGGGAAGATTGATATGGTTTTGCTCTATTTGTTGATGTATTGAACTAGTTGCCTTAAAGTTTGGTGATTGTGATTATTGCAGCATCCTGTCCTTGTTTATAATCTGTTAGGTGATTGTGATTATTGCTCACTCACTGTTTACATCTTCTATAATTAATTTATGATCTGATTTGAATGAATTGTGATTATTGTTACAGGTTCAAGTTCCTAACACGGGTTATGAGCTCTATACTGGGCATGAAGTTTCGTTTGGGTTTGGCTTTAAAAAGGGTGGATTAGGTTTATAAGATGATGGGATGGGTGTTGTTTCATAGGCTGTTATATGTGCTTATTGGAACTCGGTCGTGGATTCTTTGTTGGATGCATGAGAGTTTTTGCTTGGACAGTTTGCATGGGCCTCTAAATGGGTTAGGTGTGTGGGCATTTTATGTGGGCTGGTTGCTTAGGCAGTTGCATGGGTCAACTGTGTTAGCATTTATGCTAGCTTTTGCATGGGTTCCCTTTTGCGAGTTTCGTTTGAGTGGGCCAATTGCTTGGACAAGTTATTAGGCTATTTTCATGGACAAATTGTGTGGGTTGGAGGCAATAACTTTTATTCTTCATTTGTATGAGCTCTCTTTTGGATTGTGCAGAATTCCTTTTTCACTTCTTCATAAACAATTAAAATTTTTGACTATTTAAAAAATTGATCAAACCTGAGTTTAGTAGGTGAATTGATTGGGTTGATTAAAACAAGATTTTGCACTTCTCTGTCGAGCCCTCACCGCTTGGCCATTCATATAGTGGGGGACAGACATTGTTGGAAAGCTCTTAACCGCACTAAGACAACGAGTCTACGTACTGACTATTATCGACTATTTCACCAAGTGGATCAAGGCCGAAACATTCGCCCAAGTCAAGGATTAAAATGTAAAGAACTTCATCTGGAAGTTTGGAAGAACATCATCTGTCAGTTCGGCCTACCAAAAAAGATAGTCACCGATAATGACTCTTAATTTATCAGCTCAGGCTTCCAAGATTTCTATAAGACTTAGGGGATCAAGCTAAGTTTCTCCATTCCATGCTACCCCCAAGCAAATGGACAAGCCAAGTCATCCAACAAAACAATCATCCAAAAAATGAAGAGGAGGCTCCACAAGGCAAATGGAGCTTGGGCAGATGAACTATTTGGGGTACTTTGGTCCTACTGCACCATGACTCGGTCCTCAATTAGAGAAACTCATTTCTCCTTAGTTTATGGTTTAGAAGCAATTATCCCTACAGAAGTATCAATCCCCTTGACTCGGCTCTAATAGCTCATTGAAAACACTAACGAACAAAACTTTTGCCATAACCTCGACACTATGAACGAACTTAAGGACCAAGCTCTCATTCGAAACGTCATCTATCAGTAGAAGATTACTTGACACTATAACAAGAATGTCTGAACCAAAGTATTCAAGATTGGTGATTAGATCCTACGCCAAATATTTCAAAATACTAAAGAGATAAGAGCTAGCAAGCTCGACCCTACTTGGGAAGAACCCTACAAGATCAGAAGGTGGTAGGAAAGGGAGCTTACAAGCTACAATCACAAGAAGGTCGAGACATCAATAACAATTGGAATGTGACTCATCTAGAACTCTATCACTTATGATAGCTCTTGGTTTTCCTCAACCACTAGACCTAGAAACTTTTCACCTTCATGTGTAATGCAGGATGGAATATGCTTGTCCACTCCCCCTAAATCAAGTTGATTCCACCGCAGGGTTATGCTATATACAATTACATTCATAAATAAAGTTCAAGTTTTATTTAGTATTTTACTTGTCAAATTTACTAAAATATCAAATGGCTGAGTCAAAATCGAATAAAACAAAACTTAACACATGAAATGAGAACAAACGGGGCAAGCCCTTATCAACACCATCCAATGTAAAAGGCCTCAAAGGGCAGAGTACATCAACAAGTGCACTAGACACTTCCATACAAAAGCAAAACAAATGGAAAAGTACAAGTATGAAAACATAGAACTAAGATGGTCCAGACCATCAAGTCTATCACTCGACTCAACCTTTTCATCAGTCGGTTGAGTCTACTCAATGTTAACCAGCGCATCTCTCTGTTTTGCTCCCTCGACGTTACCCTCACCCTGCTCATCCGGCTTATCCTCATCCTCGTGATCCACAAGATAACTCTTGTAGATATCAATCTAGTCATTTAGATCTCACTCGGTACTCTTGCCCACCTTAAACTCTTCTATAAGATCTACGCAGGTCTTCAACACTGCCTCAGTGGCCATCGTCTCCAACCTCTTCAACAAAGTGGTTTTGTCAGTGTTCCACTAGGTTCGGGTGGACTCCAACTTGACTTTGACAGATGATAGGTGTTTTGAAGGCCGGTTCTGCTCTCCCTTTAACTTATTTTCCTTCTCTTCTAACTTCATTAATTGCTTCCTCAATTAGGCATTGGTGTTGGCCAAGTCTTGGATCTGCTTTTCCTGAGCAGATACCAACTTTTTCAAGAATACCCTTCAGATAAAGCCCATAAACAAAGAACGGAATCGAGTTAGACACAAACATAAAGGTAAAAGCATCAAGTTTAGTAAAGTTATGAGTATTTGGTACATACGAGTGACACCCACTTGGTCGCCTAGACGGCGCCAATCTCGCTCAATCGACAATCATCCTCCAGCAACAACAACGAGTCAATCATGAATGATGGATCAAAGTAGGTTGATGCAACAAAAAGTAACACGATCTTCACTACATCCTCATCATTAGCAATCTCCACCCTTTGCGACCCGACCATCTGAGTAGATGGTGGGGTGGAGTGCTAGACGATGTCTTCTCAACAATGATCGATAGGTTTACAATAGGTTCCATCCTCTTCCTTTTCTTCCCCTTCCCGACTCTATTTCTCCAATATTTCTTTGGCACTTGACTCTTGGAAAGTCCCTTTCATTCTCTCCTCTACAAAGGAGAATTATTCGGGGGTTAGTGAGTGAATAGAAAACTCACCAAATGTTGAGAAGTTGTATCAAACCAACAAGGTGTACAGTTGGAGCTTCAAGGCAAAATTAGGATACCTTGATGGATCTCTGCAATGTGCCTTCACAAGTGGCTTTGCCTTAGGTTCAGCTCGGACAACACTTGACGGTAATCCCTTTCTTCTGTAGATAGCTTAAGGATCGTTTGGATATTCTCCTTAGCAAGCAATCACAGTAGCGCTCGGTTGTAAGACAAGTCTGCAAGAGAAGAAACAATAAGATTCAATATACAGATAAAAACCATAAACATTATGATTACTCACCTATTGCCTGCGAAAGAGAAGGGATCTCCGTTGATATTTTATAAGCCTTGTAACTACTCTCGGATCAAAAGTTATGGTTGTTTTAAGTTAACATGGCTACTTAGGACATGAGAGATGTTGAAACACCCATCTCCTTCTCCAATCGGCTCAGATTCGACAGGTGATGGCTTAACCCTCTACCATGCCTCACTCGGCTTGGTCTAACCCGTGAGACCACCTTGCAAATACACATTTGTCTAGGCTTGGTTTAGCCTCATTCGACCACTCAGTCACATGCATGCTAAATCTGCTTTAGTCGGCTTTGCCTTTTCATCTTCGCCTTTGATCTCAATCTCTCCACCTGGCTAATATCTCCCATCTAACAAATGGAGCCAAGCCAAAAGGTCCCACCATTGTTTCATTCCGTGTGGATTGTCCTATGATTTTTTCACGCTTCTCCTGGCTCAGCCTATCTATTCGCTTCGACCTCAAACATCTTGATTGAGTCAATCAAGGATCTAAATGATTTCGCTCGACCTTTCCTTTCCACTAGGCCATATGAATTGAGCCGAACGACCTATGCCCCTGTGGCAATAACGAGTGCTTTGTGTCAAATCCCCCCCGAGAGGACATCGACTCTGTCATATTACACCTAGGATTAATTGAATCTACTCTTTATGCTAAGTATCTCTTAACTTAGAGAGTAGGGGACAAACTGTATGGACAAAAAATGATACTAGACCTTGTCAGACTCAATAAAGAAATGAACACATTACAGTCCAATGCCCTAGCCCAATTCTAGTTGGGCATACACTTAAATCCATTTTGTGGATTGACCATTTTATGGGATGACCCCTTGTAAGAAGGAACATTCTACGAGTCGGCCTATTCTATAAGTTGGACCACACCATGAGTCAACCCTATCTACGAGTTGAGTTACTTTATGAGTTGGGCCTCTTTACAAGCAGGGCCATCCTACAAACTGAGTCAACTTGCTCTTTGGCCCACTCCATGAGGTGGACATTTCCACAGTTAAGTTAAATCGGGCTCCAGCTCATTAGCCTACTTTCATCCCAAAATAGGAATTAGAATCCTATCACCTTCTTAATTAATTCAAGATCAAGTATCTTACATGAATTAGTACTCTTGAACCGATAAATGTAAGGAACAAGAGTTCCTTCGTAATTCGGACTCCCATACCAAGTAGAACTCAAAATCCTTCTAGAACTCCAACCCTTGTGGTTCATTATATAAGTAGAGGTCAAGCCTGTCATTATAGATTCATAAATAACCTAAAGTTTTAGCTCCTAAATTCTTGCTCTTAAGGTTATCTTCATTATGTATCACATTTTCGCTTATAATTCTATGAATCATCAGTTTGCCTAACAAAGATTTATGTGTTTGTGAACTTAGTTAATTCATATACTTTTGATAATCTAAATCTAATCACAGGTTAAAATGATGCAAACAAGAATACCCTCAAGCTGGTTCGGCCAACAAAACTCGTGGGGAGTTATTGCAATGACATTAGCTAGAAATGGGCGCGGCGCCTCCATCTGAAAAGGCAATATATGACAACTTGGACCAAATAGAAACATTTGCAATGTACATTTTGTACACACATTCAATATTAGAGCTAGTTTTGTCTAGTCAAAGCTTTCTTAGATTTATGTCTATCTTAAATATAGAGTTGTTGAAACGTGAAGTTTGTTGGATTGACCTTATAGTCTGAAAACTTTTCTATTATTTGAATTTAATTTGTACATAATCAATGGAAGGAATGTCAAAGATGTTTTCGAGGCACAGCATGCGTGCATCAATATTTTTCCACGCTGCAATTTGCAAGTTCACATTACACGCATTAACTTAATTGTAGTAGCATGTCGAACCTTGTGCCTCAATTAATTTTCAACAAACTGGCAAAAAAAATTTGCTGTATAGGATTGGACGAATCAAAGAACAATTATACACAGCACTACAGCAGTAGTTTCTTTTGACTTCTTGCTTGATGATTAATCTCATTTTGGACAAAACAATGTGATCGACGCTGAAAACTACAATTCAATAATTTGACTCCAATAGCAACCAAATCAGCTGTAAAAATCAAATAATGTTCTTGCTTTCGGTAGCTTTTGAAATTTGATTCATCAGAATCGTGGCTTAATTAAAATAAACTATAATTAGTGTCCAAGTTGTCAAATTGTACATGCAAGTGAATTGATGCAATATTTTTCCATAAAAGACTTAGATTTTCTCTATGTCTCTTTTGTAGCTTTCTAAAGCAAAGGTGGTGTCCGATCAGTTATAAGTTGCTTTTAAATACTGTGTGTGTTTACAAGTTTATTTTTTGGCTTTGTTGGGACAATAGTGTGGTAACTCATGTGGGGGTCTACTGTCTACATGATTGACAGGTTGAGGGAGAAGAAAGCAAATTGGGATGAATATTTGTGCTGGGTGAGCCACGAAGCAATGACCTAACATGGGTGTCATGTATTGTTGTTGGCTGTCATAATTCACAAACCATTTATGTCTCTTCACTCTCACTAAAATCCTGCAACAATATTTGTTTCAGTCTGTCGAAATTCAGGATTTCCACATGACCTCATAAGCCTTCATTCACTACAAAACCACGTGCCGCCTCTCCTATGGCTATACCAACATAAATATCACATATGTGAATGTAATCCCAATGTTATTGGACCCTTGGGTTCCATATATCCTCAATTATATAGTTAATTAATGTCGGCCATTATGAAGTTTATATAAATGGAAGTTTTTAGCAAGTCCCGCTTTTCACAAACTAAGCCAAACACAACCCACTATCTATATTAATTTCAATATACATAAATTTAGATTTCAACTTGGCTGGAAAAGACAAGTGTCACATGATGATGAACTTAAAAGCCTTATAGAAGGGGCCACGGGTTGAGAAAATAATTGTCGGCAACAATTAAAAGACAATCCAAAAGGTGAAAATGTCTTAATTTCTGGTGCCAGTACTACGAGTTGCAGAATGAGCATATGGGCTACCCAGTTAATTGCCTTATCCTGTTCCTTCGATTCTTCAATGCTTTTTAATTTTGCCATCCACTTTAAGAGACCTGGGGAAGACTTTTGTGTACTGCCACTGAATTGGAAAGCAAAAATTCAAATTAACTTTACGGTCTACTCATCATAATGTGAATTCCACAAGTAATACTATGTATTCATACATATATAAGTCCGAGCATAGTATATATATTAAATTAGGGTTGCCGTCCAACAACTATGCCCACATTAATTTATTGTTTTTTAAATTGATTAGAACGTTGAAAAAGAAAGAAAAAGAATTTCACCAACTTCTTAATTATATATCCATGTCCTAGACTGATGAAGATCTAAATCTTCAAATACAAGATCCTAAATCCCATGCAATTAAATCCTCAACTCATATCAATCTACTTTTAAGATTTAGAAGAAAGTTGAAGGAAATCTCTTGGATACATTATCTAGCTGCGAAAACGCGTTTATTTTATGGTTCACTTTCAGGCAGCTCATTATAGATAGCTAGATATTATGACTACAATTATTTTAATTTGTATTTTATAATATAATCTCAATGTCTACCAATTAAGAATATCAAACTATATCAGTGCGCTCAACAAAGGGAGGACTGTTTTAGATTCCATAATATGAAATGAGAAGATATTACGTGCGTCAATTGCTCATTAGAAATAAAAATAAGCTTAATTCCTGAGCTGTTCCTCACTCTTAACTATAACGCGGCGAGATACTAATACTGAATCTGCAAGGGACGACAATTAGGAAGCATGACTCCTAAATACATTCCACCAACTACACAATTCTTTTTTGGCTATACATAATTAATTATCTCTTGTATTTTTATTCATTTGTGGATAAAGCCATGTATTATGAACTTGCCGAGGCTTCAGAGAAGCTTAGACTGATAGCAACTTACGATCCGTATCCATTACGATCATGCTTTTATATTAAATTATCCACTTTATATATATACAAGTTCGCACCGGAAACTATTGATTCTTACTATAATTTTAAATGAATTAATAGACATTGGTAGTTATAAATACAGTACTTTGATTCAATACTATAATAAATCAATTTACGTCTGATTTAGTTAATTATTAGCAGCATGTGATTGGTTGTAAAAAAGCAAGACTTACCTGGGTATCTTTTTTTTTTTAATCTTGTTAGACAATCATATACCTTTTGGATATTTAAGTTGTTTGGTAAGAGATTTATGGTTATATTACTTATGAGGTTAAGTTTATTCTTGAATTTTAATAAAGGTAATTACTAAAGTTTTTACCCTAACTTTAGAGTCCTGAGAAATTAATTAAGAGGTGCATATAAGCCTGGAGAATTGGATAAGGTGGGCGCGAACACTTCCGACTCCAATTCCAATCACAGGAAAGAAAAAAAATTAGATTGTAACAACGGAGATGATACTGGTTGTGAAGTGGGGCCAGGCCACACCTGGGTCCGAACTTGCACTTTCCAATTATTTCCGACATAGTTAACCAGTGAGATGGTCCATGGACCACTTTGCTATTGTATTAAAATGAGGACACGTAGCAAGGCGCAATAAAAACAAATGGGATTATAATTACCATTTCTCTGCAAAATAAGGCCAAATTCTAACATCGTAGCGCCCTGCAGGTGGTCCATGGATAAACACAACTTTTATACTCTGTCCGCCACTTTCTGCAAATAATGTAAGCTGCTTGGCTTTGTAAAAAGTCTATCAAAGGTACACTTTCTTCAGGAATTAATGGTTTCCCATTACTAAGAATTAGTTGGATCCTATTGCTTCTTCATAATTCCTTCTTTGAAGTTTATATTAAAAGTTTCGGACACAAGTACTCCTTTTATTTTTTGGCCATAAATGAGGTTCCTTGAGTTTGTTTATTTACAGCCAGGTGTCTGCTCGAGTTTTTCATGGTCAGGTAACTAGCCAGAGGATTCAGTTGGTACTTAAATTATTAAGATATATATAATAAATTTCATTTGAATAGGTCAATTGCCGTCGAGCGTTCGTGCTCTCTGTCAAGAGCTTGTGACGTTAGCATGTCGGTGTATCCCTCTGATATCACACTCCTTGCTACTCCATTTATATCTCTGGAATATTGGTCATAATCAGTAAAATCAAGACCAAACTTACTCCTAAAAATAACATGCATTATTGTAAATTAATTATTTTAAGAATCCTTCTAAATTGCTGGATTTTTTTTTTTTATTATTTCTAGGCAGCATGCATGAGTTTTCAAATGTAAAATAAATATTTTGTCTCAGGAAGAGGTTTAAAATCTGTCGGGGAGTATCGTACTATGGTTAAACAAAGTAATTTAACTGCTGGGCTATCTATATATTTTAATTTAGTAATAATTATATATTTTAATTAATGCTGTGCTATCTATATATTTTAATTTAGTAATAATTATACATTTTAATTAATGTAGTTATATAAAACTTATATGAGTATATGTATAATTTATAAAAGGAAAAAAAATTTGATTATAACATCCTTTATATATGTTGCTGAAGTTTAAATAGAGGGTAGAATTTAAGGAAAAAATTGAGAAAAGATTGATACTGTAGGAGGAGCCAGTAGCCATGGGCATTAAAACTAACAATGGCTAGCCATAGGCTTGGGCCCATGGATTATTGGTTGATTATGATATTTTAATAGTACTTTTCTATCTTCATTGATGCTATATAATAAAGAATAAGTCTACCATTACAAATAACTTTATAAAGAAACTTATAAAGCAAAACGAAGAAAAAAATAAAAAAAATATAGAAAAAGAGAAAGAGAGAGAGAGATAAATGATAAAGATGAAGGGTGGAGGTTAACTTTGTAAATCTTCTTTGTAAGCTTCTTTGTAAGACTAGTACTGCTGATATATAAATCCAAAAATAAGAATAGGAAGAAAAAATAAAATAAAATAAAAAAGCCCCAAAAATAGATTTTGCTTCCCCGTCAAAAAGAATCCACCGTCAGTTCAAATATTTGTGTGTCGGAGTCATGTCTAGTCAGTCAATGCATCTCCCCACTATAAATTCTATATAAATGCCATGCTACACATTCGCCATTACCAAATCTCTCACTCAAACTCTCTCCAGTCTCTCTACTAAGGTTTCAAAGTTTTTAACACTCGACAAAACCCTAGGCCGGTGGCAACTATCAAAATGCTATCTAAGAAAGCTAGCAGCCTCTGCCATGGCGAAGATTCTTCTTACTTCCACGGGTGGCAGAAATACGACAGCGACCGATATGATAAACTTACTAATCCTAAAGGAATCATTCAGATGGGATTGGCAGAAAACCAGGTGAGTTAACAATAACATAATCACCAAATTTAAACAGCTTGAAAAAACAAAACCTAAATTTCATGCATATGTCCATATGTTTTTATTCACCTTTTTCGGTTTAGAAAGTGTTTTTGTCGCATGTGGTATATATAGCACACGTGACGATCGGTCGGTATAATTGACATAATTTATCACGCCTTTGTTTCTAAAATAGGCGTTTCGTAGTTACTGGTCTGACAGAATAATTACGATAAAGCTGATCTCAACGAATAAAGTAATTGATGCTTGTTTCTTGCAGCTTTCTTTCGACCTTCTTGAGTCCTGGCTTGCAAGTAATCCAGATGCATTGGTGATGAAAAGACCGAATGGAGAATCAGCATTCACAGACCTGGCTCTCTTCCAAGACTATCATGGCTCTGCAGATTTTAAGAATGTAACTTTCTACAACTCATAGTTAATAATTAATAATCGTTGGCTATGTAGTTTAGAACATACTCTTTCGAATATTGACATACATAATAAGAGTGTAAGTCTGACCTTTAACCTGACTTTTGCAGAAATTAGTAAATTTCATGGCAAGAATAAGAGAAAACAAGGTGAACTTTAAACCAGACAACCTCGTGCTCACAGCGGGTTCCACTTCAGCGAACGAGATTCTAATGTTTTGCCTTGCTGACCCTGGCGAGGCTTTTCTCCTGCCCACTCCTTACTACGCAGGGTATAATATTTTTATTAAGTCTGATTTGTTTTCCCCTATTTTTTGGGTTAAAACTTTCTACTCCAACTTAGAACAGTTTACTCAACAAATATTATCAATTTTCCTTGACAGTTTTGATAGAGATCTTAAATGGCGAACTGGAGCTGAAATAGTTCCAATACATTGCTCAAGTTCAGATGGCTTCAAAATAACCATGTGTGCACTGGAAGAAGCCTATCAACGGGCCAAAAAACTTAACCTAAAAGTTAAAGGGGTTCTGGTAACGAACCCTTCAAACCCATTAGGAACAACCTTGACTCGAGATGAACTCAACCATCTCATTACCTTTTCCATCGCAAAAAATGTTCATATAGTTAGCGATGAGATTTATTCGGGCACAGTCTTTGATTCTCCTAGCTTTGTAAGCATCACAGAGGCTGTAATGGACCGAAACCTTGAACACACTGATTTATGGAGTCGCATTCACATTGTTTACAGTCTCTCAAAGGACCTAGGCCTTCCAGGATTCCGTGTTGGTATGATATATTCCAACAATAAAACAGTTGTTTCCGCTGCAACTAAAATGTCAAGTTTTGGCCTTGTTTCTTCCCAAACACAGTTTCTTCTCGCAAACATGCTCTCAGACATGAAATTCACCGATAAATACATGAAGGAAAACAAGGAAAGACTTAAGAAGAGAAAGGAAACGCTGGTTTCAGGCCTTAAACTCGCCGGAATCAACTACCTGGAGAGTAATGCTGGTTTGTTTTGCTGGGTAGACATGAGCCACCTTTTGGTTTCTAATACTTTTGATGCAGAAAAGGAGCTATGGGAGCAAATTATTGAAGAAGCTAAGTTGAACATCTCTCCTGGGTCTTCTTTTCATTGCACTGAACCAGGTTGGTTCAGAATTTGCTTTGCAAACATGTGTGCAGAAACAATACAAGTTGCACTGAAACGTCTCAAGGACTTTTCTCAGTCCATCAACTCAAAAAAAAAAGCTGGTAGCTGCTCGCGGCAAAGGAGGTTTCTCCTCGGCAAGTGGGTTTCCATGTTATTGCCATATGATCCTGAACCAGATCGTTAACTATTAATTAAGCTAGCCTGCCTACTTCCATCAGACAATTCAGTTGTCACTCTTTAATTAAGTTCCTTCCTAGTACACAGATTAAGCAGTTTTTTTAGTTAAGCTTTAATGATCAACCACCAAAATTTACAGTTCTTCGGCGTATAAAGTCTACTGCAACTATCTCATTATTTGCGTAGTCTTGTCTGGTCTATGCATTCGTAGTGATGGACCTAACTTTGTTCTATTGATCATCATTATGTACTTTATAGTCGATCGATTAGTAAACTTATGCTAATGTATTTATATATATATATATCCATTTGGTCTCGTAGCTAGTATTATGAGTCTTAAATTTGTTTGAGAGGCAGTAATTAATACACAAGATGAACAAATATCAAGGTTTGAGTATGACGTTACACATAAATCTATCTAAATGCATTTAGAGTACATATGAGTGTATCATTAAATATGAGGGCAAAAAAATATAATACCGCAAGATTTGCTGTAAATATTATTGTCAATGCAGTAAAATTTAGCTTATTTGTCCTTATTGTTATCAGTTGTGGTAATTATATACTCGATTTTTTATTTTATTTTATAAAAAGCACCTATATTTTTATCAGTTGTGGTAATTATTTACTCGAAATTTTTTTGTTTATTTTATACCAAGCACCCATGCTGGCTTGTAGCAGCTTAAGCAGCTTAAGGAATCTCTACATCACAATATCCTGGCCCCTGGGGACAAACTTCTGACACAAAACGAATGGGCCAATACTGGCCCATACAGCACTTGAGTTGAGTCAACTAATTAATAACATAGATCCAGTACACATCCCGTTTGGGTTAACAGTTAACTCTTTTGGCACGTATCTTTTTTATTTATTTATTTAACTTTTATTATTTTCATAATTTATCACATATCTTAACTAATCTTTTTAAAACCTTAAAATTATTAGTCAGATAAAAGTTTCAGTAACCACCCCTATTAAAGTTTAAAGAGAGTCAAACTTAATAGTTCATTAAACTATTTTTACTTTTTTACCATCAGGCCATCCAATAATAATTATCGACACGTATGATGTATCTTTATCCCATGTAAATCCACGTCATCTCCACTAAATTAATAATTCATTGAAGGGTAAATAATATTAAGGGAAGTGATCTTCCATGCCCCCTAATTTGATCAATAGCCCTATTATATAGGTAAAATTGTAAAAAGGTAATAAGATAAGAATTAATATAATTAATAAGTAACTTGACCAAAATATCTTATTTCCAGCAACAATTTCCATCTTTTTGACCCAAACTTTCTATCTATTCATCTCTTTCAAACCAAGTTTGCTACTTAATAGATACCCCTTTTCCTGGAACGAATGCATCTAGACTTGACTACTTTAATTGATCCAATTAAATAACAAAATTTTATGAAAATAAAATAAAATAATATTCTCCTAAAAACATACAAAAACAGGCCATAAATTAATTACTAAAACAAGTGAGAATTATAATTGACTGAAAAAAAAAAGGGAAAAAGGAGAAAGAGATAACATGTTTTTAAAATTTTGAGAAAATTGTGAAGTTCTAAATTTCTAATCAGTTTAGATTGAAGTTACAAGTAATAACTAATTGAAATAGATCACCACTAAGGCACTAACCAACCTTTGTCAAAGTATTTTCATAGATTGTGTTACTTTTTTTAAATTTAATCTGTTAAGAATAAATTTGTAAATTTACAATTTTACCCTCGTAAAAATAAAAGATGGGGAACTACTAATCAATTAAGTGGGTTTAAAAATCATTTCCCTAATATTAATCCCTTACCCGTAGCCCCGTCCTCTTTTAACGTGGATGTAACTCTACATGTTATTTTTAATAGATAATTTAACTGAAAATAGTTTTATTTTTCCAATCTATATATATATTTTTTTATCAATTGAAAAGTTACAAAAGTAGACGAAAAATCTGTAATAAATCTATGAACTCACCAATTCAATAACTAGATAAAAATTGTGTGATATAGTCAAGTATGATAAAAGAAAGAATTAGTAATGATATAAAAAAAATAAAAAATAAAAAAGAGGAAGAAAAGGTTGATTTGTGAGCAAGATAATGGTGGAGAGGAAGCTACAATAATGAACCTTGAAATAAGGCATAAACTATGGAACTTGAGGTATTTGTTGAAGCAATAATGCAATAAGCTTTGAAACAATAACTTGGCGAGATTGATGCGTGGAAGGGAAGGGAGAAGGGGGCAAGGGACGGCAGCTTCATTGGAAAAATAATGGCTATGTTTGGCTTATTATTTTTATCCAGATTCTGGATCTTATTCTTCAAATAATGTTTGGCACATTATTCCAAGAATATTACCCTAGTTTTTTAATTACTTTTAGATCCTATAAGGTTATTAATTTCATCAAATACACCCTAAAAAAAAGTTTAAAAATTATCAAAAACACCCCCACAACCCATACTCGCCAGATTCCGGCAACCACCATCGGTGGTAGCCGGAATCTATACAACGGCCAACCTGCCAACCATAGATGGCCGGAAGTTCACTGATCTGGCCTTTTCCGGCCAGATCCACCACGGATCTGGCCGGAAAAAGATAGATCTGGCCGTGAACGATGGCCAAAGAAATGGTTGTCGTTGAGGTCAACGAAGGCCAAATCTTGGCCATCGTTGACCGAAAACGACGGCCATATCTTTGGCCATAGCTGACGGCCAAAGATGGCCGTCGTTTTAGCCTTTTCCGGCCGTCAACGGCCACAACAGGCCGTAGATCTGGCCGGAAAAGACCATAACGACGCGTTACGACACAGATCTGACCAGTCTGTGTCGTAACGCAATTTTTTGACCAGATTCCGGCGGTGGTGGCCGGAATCTGGCACTGCAGGTGGTGGGGGTATTTTTGTCAATTTACATGTTGGGGGTATTTATGAAATTAGCAAACTTAGGGGGTTTTTTAAAAATTTTTAAATTTTACCTCGTAATACTCCTGTATTTAATTATCCAATACTATCTCCAAAATCTTACCCAAAATAATAAACCAAATGCACCCAATCAAATTTTAATCTCATCAAATAATGGAATAAAACTATGTGCACTAACCAATGTGTACTAATCCAAGTACTAACATTAGAAATTTGAAATTCCCTCAAAAAAAAATTTTAAATTTTCAATGTTAATACTTAGATTAGTATACATTAGTTAGTGCACATAGCATTACTCAAAATAATGTATTTTCGGGATCACACACGTCACTACTCACTCAGCCGGGCTGGACTCTAGTTAAAAACGCGGAAAACGTGCAAACAGCCAAACACAATCGTGAGTGTACCAAATGACAGTGTCTCTTGTTTAACCGAGTAGGCGGTTCCTTCTTTCGGAATCTGACTTAACTGGAATGTTCTCTTGTTGTCTTCCACGTGGCCGTTCCTAAGTTCCCGCAAATCTCAAATCAAAATATCGAATAGACAAACAAACAACGTGACATTCTCTCTCTACCCCCGTATCTTCATATGAAAAACAAATTACTTGTTGCTTTAGAATAACGATTAACGAATATATACCTAACTTAAATATTATTACCAATCCCAAATTTCTCCAATTTTTATTTGAATTTTAGGTTTTCATTCAATTCATCTCTTTTCAAACCAACGCTATCTGTTCATGTGAAGTACAAGCAAAGCGTGGCCATGGGATTTAAGTTGCTTCGGATTCAGTATTCGATGTATCGTTTGACTTCAATATCTCTGAATTCTGATTGTTAGTGGCTCTGAAAACTTTACAGGTTTGTTATTGATCTTCATCGTTTTATTCATTCTTACGCTTCTTTATTGAATTTAGTTTGGTTAAATATTCATTTATGTGTGTTTTTTCTCCGTTTCTTGGATTTCACAGTTGGTTTAGTACTGAATTGATTTAATTTTTTTTTTCCTTTTTTTTTTTTTCTCTTTTACTTTTATGGTTAAAATTCAGTCAGTGATTTTGAGGCAAGAATAAATGATTTTGTAAATTAAAAAAGAGTTGTTTGGAGTACATTGCATACAAAACAAAACGTGAATTCTGCCCTTGAGTAGGAAGGAATTGCTTGTTGTATTTCTGGGATTATACAGAATTATGCTTTATTGCAGTTTAGAAGACATTGATTGTGGAGAAGAGTTCTGTTATAACAAACTGAGATGCAAACTTAGCAGCCATGATGTTATACTGATGTTTTGATTACTTAGATTTGTAAAGGCTTCAGATAGAGGGGAAGAAGATGAATATTTCTGCTCTTTTAACTTCTGCTGGAATTAATATAGCCATATCTGTATCACTGTTGTCGCTGTACTCCATCTTGAGGAAACAACCAAGCAATGTTAGTGTGTACTTTGGTAAGAAGCTTGCTTCAATGTGCGACAAACGTAATGATCCTTTCAGCTTGGAGAGATTTGTACCATCCCCTAGTTGGATATTGAAGGCTTGGGAAACAACTGAAGCAGAATTATTGGAGCTTGGAGGCTTGGATGCTGTAGTTTTTATCAGAATAGTTGTTTTCAGGTGAGTTAATCCTGTCCAAAAGAAAACAATGAAAACTTTGAATTTTCATTGATTAATATTGTGATTTTGTTAATGATATGTCTTCTTTTGACTAATTTAGCTGACAAGGTAATGTAATCATTCTGTTGGTTTTTTTGTACTACATCTCTTATTGGTTGTTATGTACACCTATGTACCTCCAATTTACCTTCCTAGTGAATTTTTATAGATCTGCTTACATTTTTCATTTCTGGCCTAGAAGTTTCCTATTGTAAATACAAACTTTTGAACTGCTAAAAAATCTTATGTAAGGTTTGTTTGATGTTGACTCACAGACTCATTTCCATGCTTTTAGAGTCAGTTTCCACTGTTTTCCATTGTGGTTTTCTTATTGCTATTGCTATTTTTCCTCTAAACAGTATCCGAATCTTCTGCATAGCTGCTGTGATTTGCATTTTTCTAGTGCTTCCAGTGAACTATTATGGTAAAGACATGATCCACAAGAAAATCTCTTCGGAGTCACTGGAGGTATTCACAATTGCAAATGTCAAAGAAGGTTCAAAATGGTATGATTTATATTTTCTTTCACTAAACTACTTAATAGAAACACTTGTTATATAATTCATATATTGAATGATTTTCTAGATGCTCACATAGTGATGCATACACAGAAATTATTCAAAACAAAAATATGGACCTAGTGTTCCTCTGTTTTCACCATGGAATTTTTTAGAATTTCTCCTTTTTCATTTATGTGCTATAGGAGAGTATGGAGAAAACAAATGATGTTAATTGTAGAAAATTATGTCAAACCTTGATACTCTATTGATGTCAATAGACCATTGTGATTTTTTTTTGTGAACTTTATAAGAGGAAAAGTGGTTACTCATTTGTTGTTTTTCTTTTTCAGGCTTTGGGCTCATTGTCTTGCATTATATATTATATCCTGCTCAGCTTGTTTTCTCCTTTACTTTGTAAGAATGTAGAACCAGGAATTGTATTTTCTCTTCGTGTGAACTTACAATTTTTCTAGCTAGTACCTACCTATTAATATATGTTTCAGCCATTTTACAACCATTCCTACTTTCCCTCAGGAATACAAAAGCATCACTAAAATGAGGTTGGCATACATTACGCGGTCTATTCTGAATCCAAGTCACTTTACAGTTCTTGTTCGTGCTGTTCCCTGGTCTCCAGAACAATCATACAGTGATTCAGTGAGGGAATACTTTATGAATTATTATGCATCAAGCTACTTGTCACATCAAATGGTGTATCGGTCTGGTACTGTTCAAAAACTAATGGTGCGCGTCTCCTTGAGTGAATTCTGATGGTGAAATATTTGAGTTTCTTTTTTTTTTCTTTTTTCTTTTTTTTGGGGGGGAAAAGTATATGAAGTCGGACTACACTTAAAAAATGGTAGCAGAATTTGTTGGATAAAGGATTAATTTCCATTGATTTAGTGTTTTCTTAGAAATTAGAGGAGAATTATTTTCCAAGAGTTCGTGATATGTTCTAATTTTTTTCCCTGACAATGCTCAGAATGATGCAGAGAAGATGTGCAGGGTGTTTAAGCATGTTTCCTCTGAGAACTCTAACCGGAATTCACTCCCATGTCATTTTTGTGGTGTAGCTTCAAATCCTTTTATGATTCTTTCTAGTGAAACAGAGAGTGAGAAGGGGAATGTCAGATTTGATGTCCTGGATTTAGCTGCAGAGAAGGTAAGAAACCGGGCATGATTGGGTTAAAGACTCCTGTTGTGTTGTCATCAATGTTGTATATTTTAAAATGTTGAATAACCATAATCCTAAAAGCTTAAGCTGGAAAAGTCCTAACACTAATATTTGAGCTCTAGCATGCTCTCATGTGCATTGCTGAAGTTAATTGAATGATTTCCATGTGGATCAAATACAGCTTCATTTTGATCTGTATTGTAATTTAATTTGTAGAGTGGATCACTGGGTTGTTTTTAAGTATTTAAACAGAATAACTCTCATTCATATAGGATCTGATACTTGTAAATAACTATAATACAAAAGCTTAATCTTATAAAAAAGTGTCCAACAATGATATTTGTTATCTAACATTATGCCTTTCTTGTTGTCTCCCCAAGTCAGGGGGTGGGGTGGGTGTCGTATTGTTGTTTCTTCAGTTTAAGAATTAAAACTTTATACTTTTCCTGAGATGATTAAGAATTATATAAGTAACAATAGTACTTTGTGGTTCAGAAAGACAGAAACATAGTGTGCTTGTACTTAAACCATTTTTCAAATTGGTTTATTCCCCCTCAGCTAACAACTACTTTTACCATTAGTTAACAAGATAGGGCACCATAGTGGTGCTTTTTGTTTGGTTGCATTTAACACTTGACTATAGACTAGTAGTCAAACAGGTCTGATGATATTTGTACAGACTACAGATTAATGTTATGATCTTTCTATTTTACCTGTTTATGCTTTGAAGAAATGTTCTCATTTATCCTTAACATTTCACTTGTTATTTGTTACAACTTATATCAATAGATCCCAATGTCCTCTCCAAGTCAGAGGTAGGGGCTTCTATATTTCATAGATTAACCTAAAATGTGGCATATGTAGCATCCAATATAAACAATATGAAGTTGTGCATGTCATGACAGTTTAAGTTCAATAATTCACTTTGTTAGTTTGACCTGTTAGAGTAGCAGATACTTCTATCTAATGTAAGGATAGTGTTTATGCTTTTTCACGGCTATGATCATTCTTTCGATTTTATTATTATTATTATTATTATTTTGGCTGTTTTATTTTTTATTATTTGGGGAAAGATGTTTGAGAGATGGCAGACTTAGTTGAAAAAGCCAACTTTGTGGTGTAACTTGTTTTGGTCTTCCAGCAGGAGTATGCAACTGCCTTTGTTTTCTTTAAAACTCGCTATGACACCATTGTTGCTTCAGAGGTTCTTCAATCAGCAAATCCCATGTTATGGGTGACAGAAATGGCTCCTGAACCACGTGATGTTTATTGGTCAAACCTGTGCATACCGTATAAACAACTTTGGATTCGGAAAATAGCAACACTTCTGGCTGCTATTGTGTTTATGTTTGTGTTTCTTATTCCTGTGACATTTGTACAAGGCTTGACTCAACTTGATCAACTATCACATGCACTTCCATTTCTGCGGGGACTTTTTAAAAAGTAAGTAAAATTTTTGAAAAATGAATGTACAAGTGTTATGCGTATTTTATTGGCCATCCTGTAACATGTATTTTGGTTATGTCTTATCTGCTGCTGTTGCACATGGTTAAGAAGTTTCAAAGTTAAACATGCTGCCCTTAAGAACTTGACCTGAACTGTCAAAGTTAAACATGCTGCACTTAAGAAGTTGACCTAAGTTTCAATGCAATCTAATGTCTTAAATACTGGTCATGTATAGAGAAACAAAACTTTATAAGAAAAATTATATTGATGTTAGTCATGTTACTATCCGACTCCATGTGTCAGCTTATTTGCATCATATGAATGTGACATGTGACACGTGACATGAATATGTTGCCATTTTGGCGGATAGAAGCCTAAATGTGCTGTGGATGGATGGGAGAAGTGAAGCACATAATGCCATCTAGCGTAGAAATTCTAGACTAAGATTCTTGCGGTGGAGTACTTCATGTTAGAGGCATTTGATTGTACTTAAAGAATTCTTGACCTCGTATAATGTATAGCATATGTGGATGTAAGAACATACGTCTTATATTTGAGTAGGGACTGTTTTAAGGTTCATGTCTGGTTTTGCTTTGTTTCAGTGATCAATACAATACAGCATGAATGCTCTTTTACATGTATTTTTGAAATGCAAAGCCTTATTGAAAATCATGGTTCTTCGTTCTTCTTTTTTTCCAACTTGTTATACTTTCTAGAGAAAACATAAAGATAGTTTAGCTGAGAAGATGTGATGTAAGACACAGAGCTTGTGAACTTACCTTGGGCTCATATGCAGGAAATATGTGACACAGGTGGTAACTGGTTATCTGCCAAGTGTCGTTTTGATTCTGTTTTTGTATGCTGTTCCACCAACAATGATGCTATTCTCAACCATCGAGGGTGCTGTCTCACATAGTGGGAGGAAAAAGAGTACATGCATCAAAGTATTGTATTTCACAATTTGGAATGTTTTCTTTGTTAACGTCTTATCGGGGTCCATTATTGGGCAATTGAGTGTTTTTTCAAGTGTAAAAGACATACCCAAACAACTTGCTGAAGCTGTGCCAATCCAGGTGCTGTTTCCATGGTTCTTGCTTGAATATGTTGATTTATATTTAATACATTCTAATTATGCTACAGTACTGCATATTCTTTAGTGAGCTTAGTGCTTGTTTTGGGAAACTCGTAATTGATCATTGTAACAAGGCTTCATGAAGTTGTTGAAAGCATTTGAGCCCATTCTTAATTTTGATTTATCATAATACAGGAAACTTCTATTTCCTTTACTTTTCTCCACATAGCTGTAATATGTCAAAATTAATTCTAATTATAACATTGGTGTATCAATATCTGCAGGCTACCTTCTTCATGACTTATGTTTTAACATCGGGGTGGGCAAGTTTGTCGGTGGAAATTATGCAACCTTTTATTCTCCTGTGCAACATTTTGAAAAAATTTATATTCCAAATTAAAGAAGATCCACCTGATGGCACTTTATCCTTCCCATATCATACAGAAGTTCCAAGGGTCCTTCTGTTTGGACTCATTGGCTTTGTCTGTTCGATATTGGCACCCTTAATATTGCCCCTCTTACTGATATACTTTTTACTTGCTTACCTCGTATATCGGAACCAGGTGTGTATTTCCAATCAATGCTTTGCTTCTTCCTCTGTTAATCTAAACTGTTCTTTTTGTGTGCAAGAAGAGTCTCCTAATAGTTTATAGAGATTTAATCATTTTTGTTCACCATTCAGAGTGTTTATGAATTTACCCTTGAGGTCACTGAATTTCCACACCTGATTATTCTCCTATAGCTGTATGGAGTGAGGCTTAGTGGCTTTGGACATAACAAAATTGTTAGATGCGTCTGTTAGAAAACATGATTTTGGGTTGTTAAATATTAGTTATTCAGCTCCCTTTATATAGGTCAATAGTCATAAAGTTTTGGCATTCTTTAGGAGAAATGTGATGCTGATACTCTTAATGTTGTATTTTTTCATGAATGAGATACCAATGAACTCCAGTATGCATGCTTAGTATAAACAAATGCAAAATTGTTGATAATATGAACTGCCACTTGATGCTGAAGTGATGCTTAATATTGTTTTCTACTTTTTATGTGAACTGCTTTAAGATTTCTTGTCAGAAGTAAATTTGAAGGGGCAAGTACCCGATTCACTTTTATGTCACTTTCTCTGGTCAGAGAGTAAAAGTTGGAACTGTTTAAAACAGTTGATGAGTTGCTATTGATCGTTATCATACACCTTTTTTTTTTTTTTTTTGTCTCCTAAAGATTTTTGTTTTGTTTTGTTTATCTTAAAACGTATCTTTCAGATTATGAATGTCTACATAACAAATTATGAAAGTGGGGGGCAGTATTGGCCTATCGCTCACAAATCAACAATCTTCGCACTGGTGTTGACCCAAATTATAGCTCTCGGAGTCTTTGGGATTAAACGGTCATCAGTTGCTTCTGGTTTCATTATTCCACTGATTATTGGAACTCTTCTATTTAATGCGTATTGTAGCCAGCGTTTTTCTCCAACTTTTGATAAGCTTGCCGCTCAGGTACCCATTAGAAATGCTTATCTCTCTCTCTCACTCTCGCTCTCTCTCTTTTTGTGTGTGCCAAGTTTGATGACTTAGTCGTTCACAGGATTTTATGGAGATGGATCGACGAGATCAGCAGGATGGGAGGATGGAAGAGATTTACAAACAGCTGCGATCTGCCTATTCCCAGTTCCGGTTAAGTCAGGACTTGTGTAAAGCTGCACCTGCACATATAAATCATAATGAGAACACCTGTAAAGATGTAAACACAAATAGTAATGAGGACCAGGAAAGCATTCAAGATTCAGAGGCCGCATTGAGGCCAGGTATGTTTTGATTTACCCTTATTGAAAGACACGCTATCTGGAATCAAAATAGTAAATGTTTGACCGTCTATGGCTTTTATTTTCAGGGACTGAAATAGGCTCGTAGATAAATCTGGGTTTGTTCATTGATATTCTAAAAGAGGACGACCTAATGGGACGTGAAACTAGACCATTCATTTTAAAAGAACTGCTGATGGTCCTTGTTTGTACCAAGGGTTTTGAAGAATTACTATCGGCAGAATATATTTGTATATAGGCAATTTACAAAAAGTAGCACCAGGTACAAATTAGGCTTTTTTTTTCTTCCTTGCTTTTTACATTTATATTTAAATTGAGAAGTAGAAGAGGACGAACTTTTTTTTTAAAAAACAGATTGGAGAATGAACTTGTATCATTAAGTAAATGAACTCTGTGAACTGTAGTTCTAATTGGCGAAAGTTTTCCTGACAAGAGTAAGGTTCATATCATGCATAAAAACAATTAGCAATGACTTAATTGAAAATTACTAATTCACTTCTGTAAACAGATTGCTGATAAGATAATATAAACAGGAAGATGACTTATGGCTGTCGTATGAAAGACTACGGCACAGTCAAAGATGGAGTATGTTATCAAAGTACTAAGCAAAAAACTCACTTGAACCGAACGAATCACAGAAGTTTGATAAAACATGTGGATGTACAACAGAAAAACTGAATTTAATATTCTGCATTTCTGGCCAATGGATTTGAGATGGAATTCAGTCCATTGCCACTATCAATTTTTTCCACTAAATTTCTCCACTGCCACAAAACTTGCATTAAACCACCGTTTGCAACATGCAAAAGAAATACCCTCGTTTGTAGTGAAAAACATGCGGACATAAACTTGACAAGACCAAAGAAGCAACCGATGCTCAAAAGATGCTGGTGCAAACCTACTCCCTGTGAGCAAACATACAAATATTACATACATATTTCCACAAACCCAACTCTGAAAACACGGACACAAAGGAATAAGAAGGATGCAGAAGCTGATTTTACCTCTGATCTGCCAAACACTTCCTGTAACGTGTCCCTCAAGAAGTCAGACATCAAACAGCCAACGGCCAGACCAAAGGGTATCACTAACTCTTGGTTTCGGGAAATGGAGAATACAGCATCTGGTAAAAAGCTAAAAATGAATAATGCAACGAGTGACCACTTCAATGCCTTGTGTCCAAGAAAAACCATTCTCTGTAAAACTACAGCCTCAGCCTTCTTCCATGGAAAATCCTTCACCGACTCAGGAACCGTTTCCCATAACCTCTCCTTAACAATACCCAATTGCAGGCCCATCTTATTCGGTTCACCCATTTGTGCCATAATTACTTTTCTGCGGAATTTGGGATAGATTGGGTGATGGGCACCGCACAGTGAACCCCATTGGAGTTGAGAAAGTTGATATTTACATAGTTTAATCTGTGCGTACAAAGATAGAAACAACCAACTCTTACAATTGAAATGATGAATCCAAAAATAAATTGACATTCCTAAAATACAAAATACATAACATTTCAACATATCGACTTTCAGAAGGATAATATATTGTAAAACAAATGGCTGATGGGAGTGAGCCTAGTGTCAAGTTAACTCAACTCATAATGCCTTTACAAATGATAAGCTTGGAAGATATTTAAATTCTCTGGGCGATTAAAGTTCAGACTTCAGACTATTAAAATTTCAATAAGTAGACTTTATTCAATCACTTTGTTATTGCCAACAATACAATCGAATTTCCATATCAAGACAGCAAGAGTGCGTACCTGAAATTTCGGAGTCGAATACAATATAGTGGACGCCGGAAGCGCCATTGACGGCATCACAAAGTCTTCCTTCTCTAGGGTTTTTTATTAGGTTGATGGACATGTGAATTGAGCTTCAGCCCATATTATCTGGTCTAAGTCTAAAGAGCAGAGCCCGAAGGCCGAAATCTTAATAACCTAGCCCACTGGATTTATGGGCTTTTATAAGAAGTCGTAACGAGTCCAGTTGTACTATTTTAATTTGTTATTTCAAGGTCTGTGTGCGATGTAATTATGAGTCCTGTAATTCGTGAGATTTTTGTGTTTTATATAAATTTCTGAATTAAAAGAGGTATGGATTCTAATAACATTATTAAATGCTTATTGTCCTTCTTATAAATAAGACTTAATTCTGTTAATTTACAACAAGAATTAATTTTATTCTGGTTACATAGTAGCATAGTATAACAAAATGTTCAGAAGATGTCAGCAGAAGAGAAGAGAAATACAGAGGGATCTAAAAAATGTTTTTGATAAAAGGATTAGATTAGGCTGTTGGTTGCTTGGAGTTGCAGAGGTAGTATACATATAAACGTGTCAACTTTCTTTTTTATTTGTAAAAGAAATTATAGGTAATATTTTGGGTGTGTGGGGGCATGTCATTAGCCAAATGAACAACATTATTAGAAATATATTAAAACATGAATAGCTAGCTAAATTACAAGAACTACCAGTCCGTCATCATGTTCCACAACTCAATGAATGAAATATGAAAGGCCCGGCCACCGACGTTTGTCTTCTTTTTTACTTAAACACAGTTGATATATAAATCTTAATTATACCCAAATATTAATTTATTTGGCATTAATTATAAAATAAGAACAAGGCTGCCCTGGCTGGCAGGTCTAAAAGTAGGACAAAATTGAGAGAATTTATCATGTTAGTGAGTGTCGTTATCATTAAATATAATAAGCAAATAGTAATTAAAAAAATAAAAGGAAGTCGTCGTTTGGTTGTTGTCAGGGGTGAGGCGGCCCCCTGCCATAGGCCTCAATTACGGATGGTTTTGGTGTTTTATTATCGTCATTGTGTTGACGGAATTAATGTGCGTTGCTAATAGTCAAATTTTTTTTTTTTTAAAATCTTGGTTTTTTCCATAAGGCTTTTTCTGTTGTGCTTCTTCTTCCTTGGGGATATTCCTTGTTACTTTAATTTTCACACTACTTTTTCATATTAATATAATTGTTTTTATGGCTTAATTAGCTGTAGCGTATTTTGGTTATTTTTGAGTATCTATGTCTGCATCTATTAAAATCAATAACAATTGTCAGGTTACTGCGATCAATTTGAGCGACAGAAGCAACATGTTTTCTGTGCTTATCATATATTATAATGTTCAAACTTTAAGGCTTGCAATGACTTACATTTTCAAGATGTGGAATCTTAAAAGATTAGTGAAAATCCCCCCATGTTCAGTACTATTCTTTTCGCTCTCTGTTTTGATAAAATCATTGGGTGACTTGATGGTAAAAGAGCAAAAGTATCTAACATACGCTCTTGATGAGTTTGAGTCCTCTTGGACACTAATAGGGATGACCACTGAATGGATTTATCTGATTGTTTATTTTAAGGTCCCAGAAGATTAGTTGAGGTGCACGCAAGTTGGCCGAACACCCAAAAACTTTACACTCTCACATCATTAACTCAAACTAAGTCAATTTAGATGGGAAGAGAATCCAAATCAGTTTCACACATACGGATTAATTGAAAAATATAGCTAATTCTTGTATGCTTTAATTTATTTTGACGTGAAATAAGAGTATGTGAAGAAATCAACAATGTGGTGGTAAGTGGCATGAGTATTGACTTAATGTTTTGTTTGTTTTAAAGGGGGCCAAAGTTAATTTAGAATAGGGAGCTTGACAAAAACATATACCAGTTTCAGGATTAATGTCAACCAATTCAAGCAGATGGTGACCGGGGCTTGCATTTTCAAGACAAAGGACAACAGTCTAATTATAATCATTATACAACTGTAATCAACTCAATCATTGTTTTTAGTCAGCTAAAAGGAGATCTTTTTGACCTTCCCAATCCCAAACATTACTAGGCATAAACACCAGGTCTTCTCATTTCATATGTGAATCAAGCTCTGCAAATTAATATTTTTAACTACTTTAAATTGACAGTTTTTATACGCACAATAACAGATCATCAAGCTGATAACATTTTGAATGAAATCATTAAGAGTATCAGTTCTATATGAATAGAAGATTTTCGTTCATATATATATATTAATAATGCAACTTCAGCAAACTCAATAGATTTCGTACATATGATAATTTTCATAGGTGTATACGTTCCTACATGCTATATATTTCAAATATGTTAGAGCTCTCGAACTTTTCTCATTCAACCAAAAGATAAATGTAGGCCAGGCTAGAGGAGTAGAGTCGCAAATGGAAACTAGACGTTGCAGCTATTGAAGACTTAATACCCTATAGTTAGACAGTGGTGGATTATAATTGTAATTATAGGTGCAAAAAATTAACATTCATTCATCATTAATGATATTGTTTGAAAGAAACTTAATGCATGGATGGGGATATATGGACCATGGCGTATAAGCAAACTAATGTAACTTGACTTATGAACTTAGAGTTAATCAAATTAGAAAACAATGATGTCAAGCATGCGTTTTTATTGACGGCATTTCAGGTTTAAATACCATAAAAGAAAGAAAAATATCATGAGAGATGAGAATTATATAAGACCTATCATGCGTCTATGTATTGCTGCTTAATTTTGGTTAATTATTTGCCGATTTTATATATTTCTTTCATTTGGTTGTATATATTAATTAAAGGTAATGCAGGTGCATATTTAGAGAAGTTCCTGATATAAGCGTACTAGGAATTCATCCTAACATCAAAGGGGAAATCACTGATCAAAGAGATTCATTCATCTGTATGTATATTCTCATAATTATGTAACCTAACTAGAGACGTTTTGAACCTTAACTATGAGACATCTGTGACTAACCATTGATCTCTATACATTAATATTTTTAACACAGCTGACAACGTATTTAAAGTTCATCTATGTATTTTTCTAACCTAAATTATCGTGAAGAGTATTGCACAAGTGTTTATGCCCATGTCGTTTGTAGTTAAGAGCGTTTGGACTATAATCAGCAAAATGGATTTGAAAATATGCATACATATATAAATTAAGCTAAACCTAAAGTTACTTTTTGAGGATTGGTTAAATTAATAAGTGGTTTGAGGGCGTGTATGAAGTCGTCAAGTCATGGAAAAAGAAACAATTAAAAATAAAACAAAATAAAGGGATACCTACCATATATATATACACACCTAGATAGGGTTGAATTATAGACGAAAGGTACTGGCTATTGATTATATACAAATAAGTAGGTAGATTTTCTCCTTAAGAAACTAGCAGACAGTTTGTTCATTGTTTGGCACAAATTTTGAATATATAAAAGGCTAGTTTCGAATGAAGCAAATGATCAAGGACAAAGGTCTCCAATATACTGCTCGACGACAAGTACTGTTTGAATATACAGTCTTCCTCTTCCTTGCTAATTAATCGATCCTAGTAGTCTTGGGGTCTTTTATGGGGACTGTATTGCATGCAGTACCAAGTCCTTATTGGAATCAAGTCAACAAGGAAATGCAGTATTGAAAATGATGCATATCGACGATTAAGAATATTACAATAAGAGGTTTGTATTTTCTGCTCATTTGGAGAGTTAAACTACAGCATATATACCTTTACTAGGAATGCACCTAAGTAAGAAAGGAGCTTCAAGAGACGAAAGAGTATTGAACCCAAAGTTGTAAATTCTCAGTTTTTCTAGATCCTAAGAAGGAAAATCGCATTCCTAGAGGAGCACAATGAGGCCAAGCCGTACTACTGCATCAGAAAAAACTACAGAAATCGAATGAGCACAAGTACAAGCACATAACATAGGAATGTAAGATGTACTTTGCTAAGATCTCAGGTTTTACTAACTGTATATAACTTAGTATAACAACTTGGGTCATAAAGGCATCTAAATATCATTCTCGGTGCCTTCTCTCGGGGTCTTGGAGGAATAATGTGTGGCCAATCATCTCTACACATTAATGGAATGTATGTGTGTGAAAAAAACACATTACACATACCATTTATGTGTACGATTTTTCTGGAGCCGATCATCTCCACTCGCCCAATTAACGGAAACAACACATTCAAAACACTTCTTTAGTCAAGAAGGTTGAGATGAACTAGTGCTATATTAACATATATAAACTTGAAGCTCCAAAGTCTCTAATTCACCTTCTTCATAAGAAATTTAGTCTGAAAAATAAAGTGAAAAAGAAGCTTATGAACGCACAAGCTAGTTAGATAAAATACAGTCATTAATATCAATGGATTAAGCATATGAAAAAGCAAGCATATCTCCGAATAAGTTTATTAGGGTCTCCTCTGAGATTCCAACACCACTCCCTACTGAATAGCTACAAGTTGAAACTATATCCATTTACATACATGCTAATGCGTTCCAGGGTACCTCAAGTCATTGAATGCATATTGTTGTGGCACCCCTTGTTGTATATCTTCATAGTTTGGACCAACAGGAGGGGAAACCAGAGAGCTCATATCACCCCATCCAATAGTTTCACGAGAAGCCATATCAATTCTATTATTCATCATCATGTCGTCCCCATAAAAGAACTCCAAACCATCTAACCTTTGTGGATTGCTGTATACCGTTTCTCCAAGCTCCCCTTGCAAATTGTTTTGTCCTTGCGGTGCTAGCGAATCAGTCCCATCTATATTGTAAAGGCTTTGCACATATTGTGTGTTGGAGTTGTTTAAGGCATCCACTGAAGAAGAAGATGGCATACTAAGGGACTGCTCATAAAATTGAGGATTTGAATACATGTCAACTGGAAACTGAGGACTTGTCCCGTCGTGTACATAGTGATTATCTTCGGAAAATCTTCCTCCAAGCTTGATAAGAAACTTTCTGATAGCTGCATGGTCGTTAAAGCGGTTTTCTTCATTTGAGTACGGTATTGGTGCCAGCACAGGCAGCTCTGGCCAGTAAGGACTCTCGTTATTATTGTTATCAGGAACCATGGAAATGGAATTTCCATTTCCTCTCTTCATCTCTTGCTTAAGGTTGCAACCTCTACGAGCCTGCTGTTCTTTGCGTTGCTTACCAAGAAGCTTCTTCTTCAGTCTAGTATTCCAGTAGTTTTTTATATCATTATCAGTCCTCCCTGGTAATTGTGCTGCAATAATTGACCACCTATTCTTGCAAATAAGGTTTTAATTAGTAATATCGCCGATAAAATCTTAGTATTGATAGAAGTTTAAATGGATCTTTTTGTTCTTGGCCATTTAATGCTTTCGAGATATAAAATTTATTATAAGTGATTGAAGGACCAAATTAATACCTGCTGCCGATACTGATATAGAGATTACAGATTATGTTGTCTTCTTCTTCTGAGAATCCTCCATGCTTGATATTGGGGCGAAGATAATTTAACCATCTTAGGCGGCAACTCTTACCACATCTCTTGAGACCTGATACAAAAGCAACCCTAGAGTAATAAGATATATTAACAATTCACTAAAGTTTGAACCACTGATTCAAACTATACATAAAGAAAAAGAAAAAGGTAAGGTTTGATTGGTTTTAATACCGATTTTTTGTGGCAAAGCGATCCAGTTACCACCAGTCCCATGCTGCTCGATGTAGGACTTCAGTTTGGCATCTTCTTCAGGTGACCATGGGCCTTTCTTAACGTTCGCTTTGTCACAGCAAGGGGCTCTCCCCATATTTTTCTGTGTTACTTTGAGCTCTGATGCTAGTTTCTCTCTCCACTATTGATATCTGTTATTTGATAACAAGAATTATAAGAGAGAGAGAGAAAGAGGGGAGTATATATAATTATAAAAGATGGAAGAGGATAAACATGGTTTTCTGCCAAAAAGACATAGGAATTTTTAAAAGTATGGCAAAAAGAAGTCTCTGATCATCGAAATAGAAAATTCGAGAAATTGAAAATGCCAGAACAGAAAGTAGGGTTTTTCTACTTGTCTTTCTTTGTCAAGAATCAGTTTATTTATTTTGGGCTGCTGTTTTTCTTGGAACTGTAACTCTCCAATGATCCTACCATTAATAGTGGGACATATATTGACACACATAGTTAACGCATTATTCCAAGCTCCGATGTTAACACATGCATTAACACATGATTAAAATCAGTGTATAGGTAATATGTTGTGTCTTCGTATCCAATATTTTTATTATATTAAGATCGCATTAGCTGTTATTGGATTAGGACTACTTAATCATCCTCATATAATTCACCATAACAACACATTTCACTCTATCCAGCATATAGGAATTTATCATATAGGGCACCATACAAAGATTCGCAACGAAATTTTCTCTCATATATGTTTTGTGTAAGCACCATTGCATTTTCGTACTGTATCTGTAGTCGAGAAACGTTAAATCATAGCATGGGGACCTCTTCAATTGGTATTCAACAGAATGGATGAAATATTATTGATAGTGTGGAAATCGAGAACAAAGGTCAAATCCATATGGGGATGGTAGCAAGCCAGGTCTAAACTAGTAGAGTTCTAGAAGAATTAATAAGGACAACGCACTTGCAGATATTGAACAATGTGGAAAATTAAGTGGAAATCTCCTTTTTGGTAGGTAACCAAATGACCAACAAAAGTTGAGGATTAAACTTAGCAATAATGTGGCAATAAAATTGTTCCTTTGAAAGTGGGTATTTATGCATCATCCTGAATAAGTAGTGAAGGCACCAGAACTCCTGACAAAAGGCAACTTTAAAGAAAGACAAATGTGTTAATTTTTTCAGATAATGCTGCCTTGAGGCAGCTCTCGCCCAACTAGCTAACCTTTTGAGCCCCCATTATGTGGATTGAACTTATTAGAATCTTCTTTTACGGAAATAGTTCCATTCACCTACCTACTTTTAACTTAAATCAATTAATTCACATGACGAATCAGTTAACTTCAAGTGATTCTCAGAAAATTCAAAGTTCTTGGAGGGGATCTACTGTAAGCTGAGCATGAAGTTGAACAGGGTTCAAATAAAAAAAACTAGTCATTAGTGACTCCGCCCTAAACATACATTAAATTCCTCTTCATTTTCTTAGATTAGTAAAATACAGAAGATGGGACAAGTATTTACATCGTGTGGGTTAAGGTATATGTACCTAATGCTTCACGTTCCCGTCATTCTAATTTAAATGTTTGAAAAATAAAGGTCTGCATCACCCTGACATGATAAATAGAAAAATTAACACACAGAAGCAAAGCGTTTCCCGCACTCGGACTCCCACCAAAACAAGTGGCCAGTAGTAGTAATATATTATAGATATCACACGTTAACAAGAAAAGAAAGCATTAATTTCCATCGGAGGACAAAGTCAATTTAGTTGGTCACGACTGCCTGGAAACTCTCTCTCTCACATATATTTCCAAGTTTGATTGGACCTACACGTTTGAAAATTCAGTGTTTTTTTTGACAATTTTGTTCTCCAATACAGCTCAAACCAACTTCCTTCTCCAGGCTATATTATCTTTCTCCTGTTTGAGAGCAACAAAAGTAAAATATCTCTCTCTCTCTCTCTTTTTTTTTTTTTCTTTTTTCTTTTTTATTGATATTGCGCAGACAGATTGGGCACAAGCTGTACAATCTCCATGCAATTTCATCAGATTTTACATCTTACCCGTAATTACATGAAACCACACTTTTTATTTTATTATATATTTAATGCTAACTTTAGAACTTCTCAATACTTTTTTAATGGTAGTTTACAGTCGTTCTTATATAATTAGTACAAAATCTGTCCAATAATGGCAAAAAAAAGTTCATCCAATAAATTATATTCAGGATATATTATTATTGCCCTAAAAGAAGGGATGATCATTCCCATCCATACACCTTCGCTCAAAAAGCAGAGTAGAAAAGATTTAAAAAGCAAAAGACGCTAATAATTTTTGGGCAATGTGGGCATTATATGTTAAGTGGTTATAGCCATGTGAAAGGCACATCATCCACAAGACTTGAAAAGACCAGCCACTTTTGGGTGAAAGTTGGTGCTTTATTTCGACCCAGAGATTAGAACGACATTGAAGAAAAGGCAATACATGAATTCACAGCTAGCTGTGGCTGAAATATGCAATCGTCAATCCCTTAACAAAAGACAAAATAATGAATTTTACCCTCCAAGAAGAAAACTAGAAAAAGACCTTCACTGGTGGCTTTGACAATTTAACTAAAGAAGAAACGAAATAATATGCATTGGACAGAATTTTGTGAACGAAATAGAGACTACGACAGGGACAAAATAATAATAGTAAAACAAAACAAACAGTAAACAAAGAAAAAATAATACGCGCGATTTACCATAGTTCACCCAATGTGGGCTACGTCCACCTGAGTCAATATTATTGCAATATATCTCACCTCTCTCGTTTACAATGAATGAATTGCTCACACACTCATAACAAGAGAAAAGTATGTTTATATACTAGGTTTAAGAGATTAAACCTAGTTTTACAAGAATTCATATTCCTAAGCCTAACCCAAAAAGGAATTAATAACTTAAAAGGAATCCTACAGCGGTTATACATGGAAAAGCCCAAAACCGCCTACGGGCTCGGGAGAGCTGCCCCCGCGACCCCCGCCCACTCACCGGGGAGCGGGGCACCCGCCCGCTGATCGGTCAGCAGGACCCCCAAGTGCATCTCCGTTACCCATTAATGCTAAAGTAGTCGACAACTCCAACATTTTGAAGTGAATTTTACTCTCATTTTGTCTGGTCAAAATTTAAATAGCTGTAGCTGTAGCAGTATTGTCTGATACTATCCAATTCCAATTTAATGCAGGGATAGCATATGCATGCATCCTGTGACTTAATTGAACACCATGCTTTGAATCTATATATAGTCTAAATTGGTCCAAGTAAATTTCTTGCTTCATTTGGTTTTATACCAATAGACACTATCCAATAGACCCATGATTGGTGCAGGAAAGGAATGAATCTAAATGGACATATTAAATGCCATTGGAGTTTTGGTTTACCACAAAATTTCCCTTATCTTCTATCAATTATAAAAACGACCCTTTTGTATATAGAGTACTAGTTATTCGTTGTAAGAAATGATTTTATTTATTTATTTATTTATTTATTTTGTGTGTGTAAATTACCAATTACAACTCTCTTAATGTTTAGTATATAGTACAAATTCCCATAATGAAGTCTGTTGATGTTAAAAATTTTAAATTTTAAATTATATTTTATAAATATAAATCTAGGCAGTAATATTTAAGGATATATATATATTTATATATCCGAAGATTAAGGCCTAGGGTTTGCAATTTCAAATGGGTAGCCTTTATGGAGCTGTGCGATGAGGCCGACAGAGTTCATTTCGAGCCCATATTTAATGGTCCAACACTATGAAACACAGAGTGCTAAATACACTACAAATAGCTAAGGCCCCGTTTGATTTATTATTGGGTAGTTTTTAGAATAATCTTTTGAAAAAAGTTAAATTGGGTGGGCATTACGATGTAAAATTTTAAAAATTAACATAAATACCTCTTTATTTATTTATTTACTGAACAGCCCCAAATATAATATTCAAAATTAACAAAACACCCCCAATATAATATTCAAAATTAACAAAACACCCCCAATCCACTCATAAATAAGGACAGCCGGCCACCAGCATCGGAGAGTGGTCAGAGTTGCCGTATCGGCGTATGACCGGCTCGATATTGCCGGTCATGCACCGATATGGCCTTTTCCAGCCAGATCCACCATGGATCTGGCCGGAAAAGGCTAGATCTGCGGCTAGATCTGGCTATTGACGGCCAGATCTGGCCGTATTTGGTTGTCAACGACGGCCAAAGATACAGCCATCGTTGATGGTCAACGATGACCAGATCTTGGCCGTCGTTGACGACTGTCTACGGCCAAAGATCTAGCCTTTTCCGGTCAGATCCAACTTGGATCTGGCTGGAAAAGGCTAGATCGGTGCACTACTAGCAAGATTCAGCCATTAGTATGCCGATACACCAGATTCCGGCCAGCTTCTGACAGTGGTGACCAGAATCTGGTAAATTTGGATTGCTGGGGTGTTTTTGTCAATTTTTAAAAAAAAATTTGGGGGTTGTTTAGTTAAATTAAAAAATTTAGGGGGATTAAGAAAATTGAATAATTTAGAAAACTATTTTCAAAATAGGTGAAATAAAGTTAACTTTTTTGGAAAAACTAAAAAAGTTTTCTCAATATGTGAACCAAACAGAGCCTAAATCGCCCCTTACATTTTCATTCTACTAAAATTTTACTTTTTTTGGGCAAACAACATTAATTCTAAAAATCAACATCAATATTTTAATATTCTGCCAAGGATATGACTATGAATTGTTTTTGTGTATATATGGGGTTTTAGTTATAGCTAGATAAATAATTTAGCATTAGATTTTGACAAGTATAAGAGATTCGGAAACTCCTGTAGAAATCATTAATTTAACAAGTGTATCCAATATTGGAGAGAAGATTTTATTTAGCAGCTAAAAAGCTAGGGATCCATCCACAGACACACACAATGTTTCTTCAATGATAGTTTCTCTATGAATTCAATTTATTTGATGGGGAATCTCAATAGTCCATCCCTTCTTATCCTCAATAAGACCTGTTTGAATTCCTACAAGCGTGGAGTACAGTTCCTGACACGCAGAACCAGCCCCCGTTCTGAATTCAATTCTGCATATTTTCAAGTTATATGTGCTAAAACAAGTTAGAGATAGACCATGAGAAATAATACATACAATTGAATTATTAAGTACCTCCTGTTTTTATATGTAATACTGCCTACTGGAGCAAGCACTACAGCAGTTCCAGTGCAAAATACTTCATCAGCATCAATCAATTCATCCACTGGAATTAAACGTTCCTCAACCTGTTCAGTTTGGGGGCATTTTCAGAAAATCATAAAAGAAAATAAAACCATTTGCATTAATAATAAGGAACTGAGAAAATGTGTTTAGAATCACAAGAGAGCTACTCTCACCTGATAACCATGGTCATGAGCAATGTCAATGACACTTTTTCTAGTAATTCCTTCAAGAATAGTTCCATTTGTAGCAGGAGTCGAAATGACATTGCCCTAGAATGTTAATAAAAACATACATGAGCCAATTCTGGGATGCACCGTAGAACGATATTATCATATTAAAATATCATTACTCTAGTATCTGTTGACTGAATGATTCAAATAAATTGATTTTTACTGATTGAATATTCATTTTAAACGATTGCTTTTGCAAATTCAATATCAACATAGAGTTAGTCTTTCAATCCTGCCTCAGGCTTCAATTGCCAATCGTTTCTCATGTCTTTCTCCCCACTACAATAGACTCAATCCACTGATCAAATCCTCAGATGTTTTTGAAAACGTTTTGATGCAGGACATAGGTGTTAAAAGATTCTATAATTTATTATGATCATCATACGATCCCTTTCCTCTTCCTCAATTGTTCAAATTTGATCAAGGAAACAAGGCGATCTGATACAATTTACGTTTAATTTTATAGTAAAACTTGATTCAGACAATACCTTCACAATAAAAATGTTACAAGAAGAGACTTCCTCCAAATATTTCCTATGTACCGAGTCAAGATACAGGACATCTGAAAATCCTCTGTTTTTGGCTCTGGTTAATGCTTTCAGAACCTGCATTAACGGTGTGACGATAGGATATATAAGAATCTTGATATATTGAAGTTTTATTTTACAACACAAAAAATGTACAATTAAGCTTTTGAAGTGAAATTAAGTCATTGATGAAGCTTCTTTCTCCAGAGTTAGAAGAGAATTTGCTTACAGGCGCATAATTGCCGATTGTTTTCACACCTCCAGCTCCCCCAGGAGTAGCGCGGACAAAATCTTCTTCAATATACAAGTTCAAGGGTGCTGAACCCTCCTGCATCCAAAAAAAGTAATATTTAAACCCTCCTAGTCAAACTCAAATTTGAAACGAAGAAAATCCTGCCTTGAAATAGTTGCCAACAGGGGAAGCATAAACAAGGAACATGTATTCAGGTGCCGGAGCCAATCCCAATACAGGACCGCTTCCCACAAGCAAGGGCCTTATGTACAGAGCGCCTTTTCCTGGAGGAGGAACCTGCTTATAGCCTTGGCGTTATTTTATAAAATCATATATAGAAGTGTTATATTGTAAAAGATGAGCTTAGGTATATAATTTTTCCATTGCAATATGAAGGATTAACATTATCTTCAAAAGAAAGAGAATTACCCAACGCTTGTTTACAAGAGCAATTTGTTTCACTGCATCGACGAACTGATCGATGGAAGGTGAAGGCATACACATTCTTTCAGCTCCCATCTTCATGCGCATGGCATTTTGATCGGGACGGAATACAAGAATACGCCCTTCTTCTGTCCTGTAAGCTTTTGTTCCTTCATAAAGTCCCTGAAAATGATTTACAAACACTTCTATGTTAGTTTATTTTAATTATTTTTGGCCCCAGAACTTAGTAAATCGGCTTAATAACAGTTGTTATTAGCTAAATCCTCTGCTCAATTAAAACAGCATTGTTCTGGGTTGTATCTGTATGGTAATGTTTCTAAAACAAATAACAGTCACGTATGGCCAGTCAGCAATGGAATTTTTCAAAATGGTACCTGTTCTGGTATAGGAATTATACTGTAGAATAATGGCAAGAAATTTTGTCAAATACCACAAATTATATTTGAACAAGTCGTGGAAACAAAGACATTTATGTTCCACCCAACTTAGGCATCATTTTAAGAACCAAAATATTTGAGGCCATCCTGCAAAGTTTCCATTCTGAAAATGTTTTACAAAATAACATTATCCACCCTTTTAAGCTCTAAGAAAATTATATAAGTTGCTGAACATATATAAAATATCAATTTCTGAAAAGAAGAAATCAGCTGCAACATGCCTGTCCGTAATTTAGGACTCCTGCTGAAGGGCTCAACCCAATGTTTCCATAGCGACTAAGCTTCCCTTGTTCAAAATTTTTATCTTTAGAACATTTCGTGATGTACATGTAATCAGCCGGAGTGATACCAAATCCAAGATTATCCCAATCCAAATCAGCATACTCATTATCACTGCAAGCAAGATCATCAAACAACAGAGGCAGAAAATGGAAAGCATATGAAAATCAAAGAGGAAAAAGGCTAAAAATCAATATTTATATTATTGGCATAAGTCATTGACAAATGTCCTAAACTGAGCCTGAGTTGCTTTATGCAGTTACCTGTAATCAGATAATTTGTGTTCTTGTTGCAGAGAGGAGGCAAGCCGACAAGTGTAGCAAAAATAAGCTGCAAGCTGCACACATAAAAAAAATAAGTTATATCTCCGACTATAATGCCGCATCCTTTAATTAATTGAAAGGTGTACTGTGTACACATCACTCAAGGAAAAATTCTTAACGAACAATTGACCGACAACTAACTAAAACAAGAAATCAAATGAGACTTCTGATTAAATGATCAAACTATAACTGATCCATTCATAGACAATGACGGGTTTTGATATTTTCTTAACCTTTATCAAAATCAATCATCCTTGATCATGGAGTACTGTTTCTATTGTCCACTCCTAAATGGAAAGGTAGTTTCTGGCATTAAATAATTACAAGAGCTTATTCATAAAAGATCTACGAGAAGAAACACCAGAAAAAGGCTCATCAAACAAGAAGAGAATCAAAATCCACCAAAACATAGACAACAAACAAATCATTTCTTTTTCAAAAGAAGGCTTCATGATCATTATATAAGAACAAAAATACATGGTAAAAAAGAAGATGTTGCAGCCAACCTTGGACAAAGAAGATCCAGGATGTAATGACTGAGTTAATAAATTGCGTAAGCATGCACTTGTCTGAATCATGGTTCAGGTATAATAATGATTTGCAGTCTTAAATTCTGGATGGGAAGAGAAACTGTAATTTCCAAATACGGATGCAATCTTTGGACACAAATATTGTGTCGAAATCGCCAAATATATATACACAAGAATTATAATTTACACACAAATAAAACTAAGTGTTTCCATGGAATACTAACTAAATTGTAGGGATAAGCGAGAAGTCGGCGAAAAATCTCCAAGGTTCCACGTCAGAAAGCTGATGGGTGAACGTTGTGTTTATTAAAGAAATGTGACGTACGCAATGGTCATTGTATTAAAATAAACAGATGTCACTTCAACATCGCTTTTGTATTTGAGTAATTAAATGGACTTCCACTATTATTTTTACATTTATTCTTGCCATATTTTATTTAACAAGCTTTAAATTCTTTTAAAAGAAAACTAGAATCAGAGTGGGTTAAAAAGAAAAATGTAAAACCTCAACAACAGGAGGAGATTTTATTAAACATTAATTGATCATACATACTCATCAATGTTAGGATTCAAATACATAAAATCAGCTGAGAGGTTATTTGAAATATAAAATGGACACCAGGACTCGAGTGGTTTAAGAGATGATATGGGTGATCAAGTTAATTGAATCCAGTGATGATTTTAATTAATTTAAAGCATTTCATGTGAAAGTGAAACCCAAATAAAATAAACCAAAAACGTTTGGTAGGTGATAGCAACTTATTTGATACGGACACGTCTTTAAAACAGTACGATGTCGAAGCTGTGTCGTATAGCTTAGTCGTTATCGACTGTGCTTTGCTTCTTTATTTACACTACGTTTCGAGTCGCAGCTATGCCATGGCCCATGGCAAGTAAAACGCACCAAAAACATTTGTCTTCCCTAGTTCTTTTTAGTTATTGGAAGATTAATAGTAGTTCTTAGACTGGCTGTGTCTTGATTTGAGTAGTGACCTTACATAACAAGTGTGATTTATATAACAAAACTAATATAGGACCGAATATTATTGAATCAATTAGATAATGCTAAAAATTGGAAGTAACAGAAAGTGGACATGCATTATCGTCATGGCGCGGTCTGAAGATGAAGATGAAGATAAGATCTCCAGGTAAGGTATTAAGTTAAAATTAAAAAAGAAATGAAGTGGGTAAGGTGATAGATACGCAGAGTTTGCAGGGCCCCATTGCCCATTCCGGAATTAGGCAATTTTAGCAGATTGTATTGAATTAAATATGATAGAAGTAAGATCACTCAATCCAATTCTACCAATAACATATTTCTCATGCCATTCACATGCATTCTGTGATATATTGTTGTGTTTTAATTCCTTTTTAAATGGCCGATTAAAGTTTTATATAAGAAACTTAAAACATGCCAATTGCCATGATATAAAATTTGACACCGTTGTTGTCTAGAACAGAGGAATCATTTCAACAATACAATTATATTATTTACAGGACAAATGGGAGAACGCACCTGATGCATAACATTAACATACACAATGTTTTTACATATATAAAAGCAGATGAACTGCTGTAGGTCTTAATGAATCTGAACAGTCCAGCCCTTCTTATCCTCAATTATGCCCCTCTGAATTCCAACAAGAGTTGAGTGAAGTTCCCCACACACGGACCCGGCACCAGTTTTATATTCAGTTCTGAATATACGAAAATGGTACGTGTTAATACAATTTACAGATATAGAGATTTGGCAATTACAGAGAGGGTGTACAAGTGACCGTGCTACCAAATTACTTACAATTACATAATTATGGCAGAATTATTTGTTCTTAAAAGGTTATATATTTCTGATTCTTGTGATTAGAGGAAAAAAGACAAATCTCTAAAAATACTTACTTACCTTTTGTCCCCATATGTAATACTGCCTACAGGAGCAATAACTACAGCAGTTCCTGTGGAAAATACTTCATCCGCATCTACTAACTCATCGACTGGAATTGCTCGTTCCTCAACCTAACATAGGTTGGGAAATATTCAGAATGTATGTGCTTTGCGGAAATAATAAGCAATAGATATCTGAATTAATTTTGTTATACTCTATATGGCCCATTAAAATTCAAAACTAGGTGACCTAATAACTAGGTTTCTCGCAGAGCAATAAACAGAAAACGAAGTCTTGAAAGTTACAACCTAAAGAGAACAAACAACCTATTATAAATAACTGTAGAGAAATACAAAACATCCAAAAAGAAAAAAATGAAATTCTGAAATTGCAAATAATAGATAACAATGGGAAAATTCATGACATTAGAATTACAAATACAACTAGAGTAGTGTGCAAGCCCAGACTCAGATGCAGGATAGCATCAGTGAAATTCGGCAGGCATTCTACACATGAAAAAGGCTAGAAATAAACCTTATTGAAATTTATACCTTCAAAGCTTGATTCAGGAAATTAGGCTCATTTTTAGTGGTCCAGAGGTTAAAATAGTCACCTGGAAGCCGCAATCTCGGGCAATTTCAATGATGCTTTTTCGGGTAATCCCTTCAAGAATAGTCCCATTTGTAGCAGGAGTTGAAATAACGTTGCCCTGGTACAATTGAAGACATGGTTTAGATCTACAGGCGGCCAATTTTAAGACAATGGAAAGTAGAGCTCTATATGGAGCAAACCATAAAACTGGTAATTGGAAATCCATCAAGCATTACAATATGATGAGTGAAGCTTAGTTTGTTCATTCAATTCCTAAATCTATGAAGGTTATCACTCTGTAATAGGTTTACCTGTTTCAAGATTCATTTCTTACTTGCTGTGCCTCTCTGGTCATTTAAAATTCACTTCAAATCTTGATGCTAATATTATGCATAATTGCTAGAATAATTGTTCTCAAAATTACCTTCACAATGAAAATGTTACAAGACGAGACTTCCTCCAAATTTCTCTTATTCACCGAGTCAAGGTACAAGACATCAGAAAATCCTCTGTTTTTTGCTCTGCCTAGTGCTTTCAGAACCTACAGATGATAGAAGGGATATAACAGAGCAAAAAGAAACTGTGCTAAAAATATAGGAAAGAAAAATACAAAGAAACTTGAATTCCATATATATTAAAGTTGATGCCAAAACGGCCCTATATAAAAGGACGCCAATAAGCAATTATCAGTAATCTCTGCAACAGCATGAAAGAAGGAACTTACTGGGGCATAATTAGATATGGTTTTGACACCTCCAGCTCCACCAGGTGTAGCACGATGAAATTCATCCTCCACATACAAGTTCAAAGGAGCCAAACCCTCCTAAATAAAGAATGAGGATAATTTAAACTCTCCTTTTCAAAGTCAAAACTGAAGAAATGTTCAATGAGAAAAATAACCCACCTTGAAATAGTTGCCCACGGGAGAAGCAAATACAAGAAATGTATATTCAGGTGCTGGAGCCAAACCCAATATAGCACCACTTCCCATGAGCAAAGGCCTAATGTATAAAGACCCTTTTCCAGGAGGAGGAACCTGCTTAATTAAAGTTTATAAGCAAAAAGAAGAAAGAGATATTCTAGTGTTCACTACACCAAAGAAGAAAGGTCAATTACCCAACGCTTATTGGCAAGAGCAATTTGTTTCACTGCATCAATGAATTGATCAATGGAGGGACAAGGCATGCACATTCTTTTAGCGCCAATGTCCATGCGAATGGCATTTTGATCTGGACGAAAGAGAATAAGTTGTCCATCTTCCTTTCTGTATGCTTTCAGACCTTCAAACAGTCCCTATAGACAGTCACTGACAACCACGTAAGCATTTGTATTACCCGAGCGTAGTTGTTGGAGGAAACAGAACAACCAATATCAATCTATTGCATCGTCCTCCAAGTCCAAACTTCATATATGTTTCATTTATGAATGCATCATCTGAGTTTTTCAAGACCATAATTAGTTTTGATTTGTGTATCTAGGACAGATCCAGACTCAATCAAAATTTCAACTAGCAAGTACCCATTTCAGTTACAAACTTGGCCGAACTTGTGTGAACACCGTCAAGACAGATCAGAATTCAGAACCCAATTATACATGCTAATCATGTAAAATTCCAATTTGCAAACCACTTATTTTGAATCACTCAACATTAAGAAGTGGTATTTGAGTATAAAATAAACTTCAAACATAAATAAATACATAAGACAGCAGCTTGCCTGCCCATAATTTAAGACTCCTGCTGAAGGGCTCAGCTCAATCTTTCCATAGCGACTAAGCTGTCCTTGTTCAAACTGGCGGTAATCAGAACATTTCATGGAATACATGTAATCAGTTGGCACAAGACCGAATCCAAGATTATCCCAATCCATATCAGCGCAATCATCGTCACTGGGAAACAGAAGTTGAAAGCATAAGGAAAAAGGTGGGGAAGAGAACAAATTAACCACACAATTTACAAGGAATTTGGTTTTACATTTTTGGATCATCCTAATAAACAATTCGGATTATGCTTCGGGTACAAATTTTCATTTTTGCATCATCTTTATCGACTATTCTGATTATAATTAAGGTTTGAATGTAAAAAATCATGTAACCAAGCCACATAATTAGAAGATTTGATTTGGTAATTTTTTTTATCTTTTGAATGCACTCACAATGTTTCTCGTTCATTTTTTCCTCTTAAAATTTCTTATATCTTGGGACTTCCCAAAAAAAAAAAAAAAAAAAAATCATTCCATCATAATTGGCGCAGACAGAGTATTTACAACCCACAACAGGTCATTATCACCAGCAACTGCTGGAGTTAATGGAGAAATTGGTCAACAAATAGGCAGAACAAATGTATTGGTGATAAATTTACACCTTTCTTTGACTGGGTAGGCAAGAGTTTGTCAAAGTATAGAAGCACAACGATGAGCATCAACACAATGTTGTATAGCGTGGTTTGTATCGTTTGTAATTCAATATGCAGTTACCTGTAAGCAGATGATTCGCACACCTGCTGCAGAGAAGACACAGCTTGAGATGTATAACGGTAGTAAGTCCCAAACTGCGAATATGCATGCAAAAATGGATGAGTTCACTGCAATAGTTATAGTTAAGTCTTCCGATTCAAAGGTTAATGATTTTTAAGGAAAGAAACTTTTTTATGCAATCTTATACTTGGATCTAATTGAATGCTAATGATTTTTGAAGGGATATATGATGAAAAATGCCCTGTATTGCTACAATTCTGTTTACTGTCATTTATAACCTAATAATCTCCGACTCCATACCAAGAAAGGAAGGTAAAACCTAAGAATACACGAAGCGATCAATGTTTTAAATGCAACTCGGGACGTTTCAAAAGGAATATAATAAAGCATTAAGATATCAAAGACAAACCTTGGAAAAAGCGGAAGCAGCGCGTAAAGATTGAACCAAATTACGAGAGCATGCAGTTGAAATCATTGCTATTGCTCTTGCTCAGGTATCCTTTCCCGGAAAAGCAAATAAATAAGAGACGGGAAACACTGAACGTTAGACGATGAAAAGTGAGTATCCTTGAGAGGAAGTGCCAATATGCACGTACAGAAATGACACAAATTCCCTACATTTGGCATCTATATGTTCATTTTTAAAGCGACAAGAGAAAGTTGGCGATGCATATCCAATGCATGAATTTGGCTCACTACTCCACATCACTCCGCAGATAAGCTAAGCTAAGAGATGTCTCATGTGACTTGTCCCAAGACAAGCCGACACGTGTCTCTCCATATTTGCTCTGTTCTCTCTCATCCATCATTTCCTCAATATGATAATTAAATCAAATCGGAGTGCTTATCTAATCATGGTAATTTTTCTTTTTTGGTAAGATGTAATCTTAACTAATTTTAAATTATTTTAGCAAAATAACATGCTAAATAATCAACCGATGAGCTTTCGGTAGTCAGTGATCGACCCAGGTCCTTATCTTGGTCTTGCTCAATGCTCATTTGAGCTTGCGTAAATGGCCTAGAACTAGATTGTTTTGTCCTTCCCTTACATGGAGCTTGTGTTATCTAGTGACCAAGATGTCAAATCAGCCACCTAAAATTGAATACTACCACATTCAATTTGGAAAGCATCCTCTTACACGTCTAAAAGTTGTAATTGACCGAGGCCTTTTTGCCCACCTTACAAGTCGAGCTTGTGTGTTGGCTAAAAACTAAGATGCCAAATCAGCAGAGTCTAAAGTTGGATGCAGCCAAATAATTCAGTCAACATGTAACAGAAATAAATGATAATACTTTGTATAGAAACTAATATATAGGATTGTCATATTAGTTTGTAGAAAATAATTTGTATATATAACATTAAATAGTTTGTATATGTAACATTTCTGCAGAAATAATATACAAGGAAAATAAAAGAGAGTTGAAAGTAAATTTAAGGCAGACGGATAACTACCAAGATTTAAACGTTAAAACTTAAAACTCAAAAAGAAAACGTAAATAGGTACTCATTCATGCGATACACTTTTAATTTGTCTTATTACACAGAATTCTGTAGAGACACTTCATTTAGAGATGTGTTCTAGCTTTCAGGGACCCAGCCACAAGACATGGCTCAAATTCAGCGACTGAACCTTAGCCTAAAACTTTTCCAATTGGGACATCATTGTGTGCGACATTTTGGAGTACACGAGCTCAAAATTCATGGGATGGGATAGCTATCATATCGTCATCTATCAGTGTCACAAGGATAGATGGAATCACTACTACTCCACTCAGCTCAATATAATTGTCTATATCCGCTTGGAAATTTTGAGAAAAAGAATGTAATTGGCTAAAGAAGAGACTTATTTGCTAGAGCTACAACTGGAATTCGTGCAATGGACGGCACTATCATATAATGTCTGCCATCAGAGGAAAGTAAAACTGCAAAGCGAAACAGCTGGAAGATGTCAATGTAAAGGAACTAGCTAGCTGGACATTTATATCACTTTGCATTAAGTGATCGGGCCATAATGTTTCTTTTGTTTTTGTTTATAAGGGATGGGGCCTGTATGTCTTAATTTAAATAATGGAATTTCCTTCATCTAGAAGAAGCGATTAAACTCGATCAGCGATCACAAGGGATCGGCAATTAAACTATAGCAACTTAATTATAACGTCAAAATTTCAAGATTCACAAATAGCAGTTAACATTCTTGCTTTTCTCCTTACTTTTACTTCAATACCATTGTCCAACCCATTTTGTCTTCTGTTAGACCCATTTGTATGCTTGAAAGTGCCGAGTAGAGCTGCTGTGACACAGCACCCAGTCTGCTCTCTCTGTAAGACACCCTGTATTACCAAGTACCCAGAAAAGCAAAACGTGACGGTAGCTAAAGGTGAAGAAAAAAATCTTGCTGAATCAAATATTACCCCCTATAGAGTTTCTTTCAATTCAATTTAAGGTTTCATGTAAGCAGTTTAATTTCAGAATTCAAAATAACGAATTCACCTTTTACCCAAGTAAGTAATGCTGCCCACAGGTAGAAAACAAACAGCATCTCCAATGCAAAAGACTTCATCAGCATCAAACAATTCTTCAACTGATACAAGTCGCTCCTCTACCTGTTTACGAGGAATGCCAGAGTAACCTTATTAAACACAGAAAGTAGAACATAGGAGGCCTTTCTTTTCTTAAGACATGGAAAAGAAGATTCCTTGGAAATTAAAAATTCAGGTGGAGAAGAGTCCAAGGGTGCCAAGTGTTAGGCACACCAGAGACTAGCTCAATTTGCATTGTAAAATAAGTACTGCTCCTGAAGAACGACTTTTAGAGTAATGAGTGCTTATCAAATTAGAAGAACAAAAACTTTAAAAGCAGTATCAACTTCATGAAAATTTTCAAAATTTTGCAGCAAAACAGATAAAAGACGAATATCAAGCATGTCTATTACAGTCAATTAGGTAGGTTTGATCAATGAAATTCAAAATATTCATCTGATACTGTCACTCCAATATAAATACCTGGAAACCTAGGCTGCAAGCAATATCAATCATACTTTTTCGTTTTATGCCAGGAAGAATCGTCCCTCTTAGTACTGGAGTAGAGATTGTCTTATCCTAGGAGTTTATAAACAACAGAAGATGTTAAAAGCAAAAGAATGAAGCAGGGATAGGAAAGCCTATTTATTTCAACATCATTATGTTAAAATTAAATGGGGTCATTAATGCCAAAAAAAAAAAAAAAAAAAAAAAACAAAATCTAAGGTCAACAGAACGATTTGTGGCTGAAAGATAATGAGACTGCAAGTTTAATACAAAAGAAGTGGCAAAGCGGAACTCCATGAATATTGAATGTTGTTTCTGTCCAAATTATGTAATTACTAGAACTTTACACAGATTTCCTGCAAGATACCATTGTATCGATCATTCTCAAGTCCCAAAACTGTGCGCCTGTACTCAGCAGCCCAAGACTTTAACAATACATCAGTCATTGCCCTCTCCAAAGACTACTCTTTTTTTTTTTTTTTTTTTTTTTTTTTAATAATCGTAAATATGCAAGGATATTCTAGGTAAAATCTGGAAATTTCAATCATACCTTCACAACAAAAATATTAGCAGTGGAAACCTCTTCCAGATATCTATTGTGAACAGAGTCAAGAAACAGAACATCAGAGAAATCATTTGCTATAGCTGCCGCCTGAGCCTTCAAAACCTGCAAAGAAAAATTTTAAAAGCTCAAATATTTTTTGAAAAATGTCATAATTCATGCTATAGGATGAGCATGGCTGGTATGAAGTTCTTCAAATGGATAAGTGACAAAACAAGAAAGCATGAAAATAAAGACCAGTATGATCATAAGAAGTTACGAACACTATCAAATTAGAGCAGTAAAATAATGTATCAGCTGAGACAGTTTGGTCATATCTAACGAAGTCCAATTATTGCATCAGTAAAAAAAGCGGGTTTCAAGCCTATATGGGTGAAAGGGAATATGAAAATCATGAGACAACTAGACAAGGACATAAGCAAAAAATAGATCTAAGATCAATAAAGCAGAACGAGTGTAGCCAACAACAACACTAAGTAATTAGGAGGCTGCCTTAATGAATTTAATGTCTAAATCTAAATTGATCAGATTGTGCTAACAGGAAAATAGTCCAATCCAAATCATTGCCAAAGTGTCAAGTCCAAAACTAGCTCACCACAGCATAGTTGCTTATAGCGTTTACACCTCCAACCCCACCACAAGTTGCACGTTGAACTTCATTTTCCACCACCAAATTAATCGGTTTTAAACTCTCCTGTCATCATCATACAAAGTAGAGACCTAAATAACAATAAACTTCACCAGCTACAAAGTCCATTCCAAAGAAAAATAAAGAGAGAGAGAGAGCAGGTAATGATCTATTATCCAAGAAAATTTTACAGGTATACATAGGTCAAACATTAAATGATGTGTTAGACTGCACATGGTAATCATCTTGAGGAGTTTCCTCGTAATGTGTCTTAAAAAAAAAAAACAATCTGGAAAGGACAGGTTAATATAAAGGGATGCAAAAAGAGGAAATCAACTGCATACCTCAAAACACTTCCCAACAGGAGTAACATAAATAAAAAAGGTGAATTCAGGAGCTGGTGTAACACTGAGAACAGCTCCAGTCCCCATAAGTAGTGCTCGAATGTGTAAAAAGCCTTTATCAGGAGGCGGAATCTGCGGTATGGCATTGAGCCCATGACTAGGCCATCAAGAAAATGTTTTCTCTTTAGTAAATAACATAATATTGCATTACCCAACGCCTATTTGCCGACACAATAACTTTTACAGCTTCCACAAACTGCTGAATAGTTGGTGCTGGCATACACAGACGATTAGCACCTACTGTCATCCGTAATCCATGTTCCTCAGGACGGAATAACAAGATAGAATCATCTTGTTTCTTGTATGCTCTCAAGTCTTCAATTATTGCCTGAATAAAATAAAAAACAAAATGGATAAAGCATGATTGAGAAGAACACTCTGCAAAACAGAAGCTAATGCAATATTAAAGCATTTATGATGTGCAAAATGCAAAGTCTTCAAACTTCAAAATCAATTATTGATAGGATCACAAGGTGTTGGTAGAAGTGTTAAAATGATCAAGTAATACCAAAAATCATGTTGCCAAATATTATTCAGCAAAATTGGAACATTTATGTACCCACTTCCTTAACAAACATATACAATATAGAATATACCATTGACAACAACAAGAGCACATAAATTGAGAAAATGAGTAAAGAGAACCGGACCCTTAGCCTTTTACCAAAGGGTTCTGTTTAAAGGAAAGACAAACAATCTGCAAGCATCGAAGTTCATAGATCAACCAAATAATTTACTGCACATATAGTCTTGGGAATTAGGAACAACGAATTGAAACATGCATTCACTAAACTAACCTGCCCATAGTTCAAGATACAAGCTGATGGTATCAACTGAATGCTCCCAAAAGGCTGCAAGCCACCATCTGAAAAATCCTCACCTTCCAAACATTTCATAGTATACATGAAGTCAGTTGGCACAGGATTATATCCAAGGTTGTCCCAGTATCCACCAGCTGATGCAGATGTTTCACTGTAGTTTTGAGCGGTCAAAATATTTTGCAAACACAATCAATTGAAAAGTGATAATTCAAAATATCCATTTCCATAAACACACAGAATTAAAAATCATATATCTCTAGTTCACCAACCCAAAAGATGTGAACGTATGAATTGATTTTTTGCAAAAGGGACAAGGGACAAGTGATGGCTCAAAGATTAAATTAGATAAGTCTCTAAATCATTAAGAGTACAGGCTAAGTTGGAGAATTGATTTGTGTTAGTTATAAAATCATAAGAATCATATAAGGAAAGACACCATTTTCTTGTAGGGCAACGTAAATTTCTCCAAATACCTCTCTTTACCGTTTTTATTCTTGATTTTCAGTCATTAAAAGGAAGCAAAATAATATTCAAAATTCAAAATTAAGTTATATTACCCCTGAGAATCTGATGATATAGCATGATGCCATGTTGTTGAAGTTGTAGAAGTGAAGGGACCTAATTGTGAAGAAAATCCAAAACTAATTCGCAACTGATTATGAAGCTGCGACAAAGATAAATATAAAATTACTACTTGAAACTGCAATATGGTTTAAAATTGACTTAAAATTTAATGTCAAGAGTAAAGAGGAAGTGCCTTGAAAGATGATGAGTAATGAATAAGAGCAGCAGTGTTAGAGGAGTAACAACAGCAACGATTAGCAGTAGTGATCGAGAAGACGATGCTGTTGCTATTCACCATCTCTCTGTATTATCTTTTCACTTGTCAATTGTGATCAAGTGTCAGGTGAAACTCAACTCAAGGAAAGGGAGGTTTTCGCGGTGAGATAACACGTGAACAGTTCCAATTTAACGAACAAACACGAAGATGACGCTTTGGTTGATTTGGTTTGGGCCTAGACCCAAACTACTAAAACCCGATTAGTTTGAGTTCTAGGGAGTTCTCAAATATCTCCAATTTCATATGCATTTATTTATTTGGGAATGATTGGCTTTCCCACTAAAAGGAAACACCAAAAAGGCAATTATTATTCAGTGTCACAACTTACAACTTGTGCACATTACCGATTATTCCCATAAAAGTGGCCAACAATAAGTTGGATGAATATTAAAACAAAAAAAAATACAAATGATAGAACGAGATATATCGTCAGTGATCAGAGAATTGTGCAAGAGGAAGAGGGTTGAGCCTCAACCTCAAGTTGAGCCCCAGAGATTTGCGCATCAAGATTGACGCCAGGCCATGCTCGACAATTACAATGTTGGCCTTCGGGGATGTTCTTATAAATGGATGGTAGATGATTTCCGCAACCACCCCAACCGGTCTTCCCGCACGTTGAACACTTCACCTTGTAACACATTTTCTTTTTCTTTGATTATATTTCTCTTGCTCTCTCATTGTCTCAATTTATATAATAAATCATTAAGCCTTCATAGGTAGACTCTCTTTCTTTGCCTAGTGATTAATTCCGTTCCAATTGAGGAAACCAATGGAATTGATGTAGCATCCTAAGATGCATGGAGTTTACTGTCAATTTCTTTTTCTTTGTGGGATACCCCAAAAACCAGCCGAAATGACATATTTGCCCTTGCGGTCAACCTTGAGTTGTACTCTCTCTTGTCATATCAGGATGGGCTTTCTCGACATTGGCGATCAGATTTTAATAGACTTGCGGAATCCACGTTGAAATTATGCGCGAATAATACCCTTGACCGCGACTCCGTGAAAGGGGTCGGGTAGAAAGCCATAAGCGGTAAGATGCTTTGTTGTTAAGAGTAGTGCTTACTCCCAATTGTTAAGGACATGACAACCAATCAGTTGCGATTACGTTAGAATCTTTCCTAAATAAACGATCGTCTAATATTTATGGATCTTCGCCCATATTTAATGGACTCTCATTTATATTATATGGACGAATATTCATTCATTATGGATGGACGTCCATATAAGATAGATGCCCATCCAAACAAATTTAAAAGAAAAATAATGGATGTATGTCCAAAAAAATTTAAAGGCAAAATAATGGGCGTTTGTGATTATTGGACGGGCGTCCGTGATTATTGGACAGCCGTTCACCTATAATGGACGCTCGTCCATGAAAAAATAACACTGTTCATATAATATGGATGGGAGTCTAATTACTATGGACAGACGTTCACCTATAAAAAAAAATTAAAACAAAAATTATGTACAGGCGTCCCTTTTAGATGGACACATGTTCATTGTTTAATTTAAAAAATTTTACACCAACATTTGAGTCTCAATCCAAAAAGTAAATGTCGCTATCTTCATTAAATTTTTGTCTATATTCAAAGTAATTGGACAAGTATCACAAGAATATGGCACTAACTCAATTAGGATTCACAATTAATGCATTAAATAAATTTAAAATTTGTTAATATTAAAAGATGGACGCTCATCCTCATAAGAGGATGGGCATCCATAAACAATTTAAACCAATTTTTTTTAGTTTAAACTATAAACGGGTGTCCATTCTAGGTGGACGGCCGTTTATATAATATGGACGAGAGTCCATAGGACCGTCCAATAACAATGGATGGTCGTCCATATTTGATGGACGGTCGTTCATTTGCGGAATATTTGTTAACGTGATACGTGACTCGTCTGATTCAGTAAACATATCGTTCGGTGTAAAAATTTAGTGCAAAGCGTCGGTGTCCGTAGCCTTTTTCTTTTTGTTATTTGTTTCCCACCTCATCTGAAAACATTACCATCTTTTATAGCTGTTCCATCATTTCTATGATCAACAACATTCAAGTCTAACATCAAAAGAGGGTGTGCAACAAACAACCTTCAATGATAAACCAATTCTTTTAATAATCTAGAGTAATGCTAGCATTCCTCACTCCTCTTACTTACTTCTCTTATTCACTTATAGGGAGAAGTGAGTAAGGCTAGCATAAGATTCCCACATCACTCATTCTCCCCATACATGCAAGGATATTCTAGGTAAAATCTGGAAATTTCAATCATACCTTCACAACAAAAATATTAGCAGTGGAAACCTCTTCCAGATATCTATTGTGAACAGAGTCAAGAAACAGAACATCAGAGAAATCATTTGCTATAGCTGCCGCCTGAGCCTTCAAAACCTGCAAAGAAAAATTTTAAAAGCTCAAATATTTTTTGAAAAATGTCATAATTCATGCTATAGGATGAGCATGGCTGGTATGAAGTTCTTCAAATGGATAAGTGACAAAACAAGAAAGCATGAAAATAAAGACCAGTATGATCATAAGAAGTTACGAACACTATCAAATTAGAGCAGTAAAATAATGTATCAGCTGAGACAGTTTGGTCATATCTAACGAAGTCCAATTATTGCATCAGTAAAAAAAGCGGGTTTCAAGCCTATATGGGTGAAAGGGAATATGAAAATCATGAGACAACTAGACAAGGACATAAGCAAAAAATAGATCTAAGATCAATAAAGCAGAACGAGTGTAGCCAACAACAACACTAAGTAATTAGGAGGCTGCCTTAATGAATTTAATGTCTAAATCTAAATTGATCAGATTGTGCTAACAGGAAAATAGTCCAATCCAAATCATTGCCAAAGTGTCAAGTCCAAAACTAGCTCACCACAGCATAGTTGCTTATAGCGTTTACACCTCCAACCCCACCACAAGTTGCACGTTGAACTTCATTTTCCACCACCAAATTAATCGGTTTTAAACTCTCCTGTCATCATCATACAAAGTAGAGACCTAAATAACAATAAACTTCACCAGCTACAAAGTCCATTCCAAAGAAAAATAAAGAGAGAGAGAGAGCAGGTAATGATCTATTATCCAAGAAAATTTTACAGGTATACATAGGTCAAACATTAAATGATGTGTTAGACTGCACATGGTAATCATCTTGAGGAGTTTCCTCGTAATGTGTCTTAAAAAAAAAAAACAATCTGGAAAGGACAGGTTAATATAAAGGGATGCAAAAAGAGGAAATCAACTGCATACCTCAAAACACTTCCCAACAGGAGTAACATAAATAAAAAAGGTGAATTCAGGAGCTGGTGTAACACTGAGAACAGCTCCAGTCCCCATAAGTAGTGCTCGAATGTGTAAAAAGCCTTTATCAGGAGGCGGAATCTGCGGTATGGCATTGAGCCCATGACTAGGCCATCAAGAAAATGTTTTCTCTTTAGTAAATAACATAATATTGCATTACCCAACGCCTATTTGCCGACACAATAACTTTTACAGCTTCCACAAACTGCTGAATAGTTGGTGCTGGCATACACAGACGATTAGCACCTACTGTCATCCGTAATCCATGTTCCTCAGGACGGAATAACAAGATAGAATCATCTTGTTTCTTGTATGCTCTCAAGTCTTCAATTATTGCCTGAATAAAATAAAAAACAAAATGGATAAAGCATGATTGAGAAGAACACTCTGCAAAACAGAAGCTAATGCAATATTAAAGCATTTATGATGTGCAAAATGCAAAGTCTTCAAACTTCAAAATCAATTATTGATAGGATCACAAGGTGTTGGTAGAAGTGTTAAAATGATCAAGTAATACCAAAAATCATGTTGCCAAATATTATTCAGCAAAATTGGAACATTTATGTACCCACTTCCTTAACAAACATATACAATATAGAATATACCATTGACAACAACAAGAGCACATAAATTGAGAAAATGAGTAAAGAGAACCGGACCCTTAGCCTTTTACCAAAGGGTTCTGTTTAAAGGAAAGACAAACAATCTGCAAGCATCGAAGTTCATAGATCAACCAAATAATTTACTGCACATATAGTCTTGGGAATTAGGAACAACGAATTGAAACATGCATTCACTAAACTAACCTGCCCATAGTTCAAGATACAAGCTGATGGTATCAACTGAATGCTCCCAAAAGGCTGCAAGCCACCATCTGAAAAATCCTCACCTTCCAAACATTTCATAGTATACATGAAGTCAGTTGGCACAGGATTATATCCAAGGTTGTCCCAGTATCCACCAGCTGATGCAGATGTTTCACTGTAGTTTTGAGCGGTCAAAATATTTTGCAAACACAATCAATTGAAAAGTGATAATTCAAAATATCCATTTCCATAAACACACAGAATTAAAAATCATATATCTCTAGTTCACCAACCCAAAAGATGTGAACGTATGAATTGATTTTTTGCAAAAGGGACAAGGGACAAGTGATGGCTCAAAGATTAAATTAGATAAGTCTCTAAATCATTAAGAGTACAGGCTAAGTTGGAGAATTGATTTGTGTTAGTTATAAAATCATAAGAATCATATAAGGAAAGACACCATTTTCTTGTAGGGCAACGTAAATTTCTCCAAATACCTCTCTTTACCGTTTTTATTCTTGATTTTCAGTCATTAAAAGGAAGCAAAATAATATTCAAAATTCAAAATTAAGTTATATTACCCCTGAGAATCTGATGATATAGCATGATGCCATGTTGTTGAAGTTGTAGAAGTGAAGGGACCTAATTGTGAAGAAAATCCAAAACTAATTCGCAACTGATTATGAAGCTGCGACAAAGATAAATATAAAATTACTACTTGAAACTGCAATATGGTTTAAAATTGACTTAAAATTTAATGTCAAGAGTAAAGAGGAAGTGCCTTGAAAGATGATGAGTAATGAATAAGAGCAGCAGTGTTAGAGGAGTAACAACAGCAACGATTAGCAGTAGTGATTGAGAAGACGATGCTGTTGCTATTCACCATCTCTCTGTATTATCTTTTCACTCGTCAATTGTGATCAAGTGTCAGGTGAAACTCAACTCAAGGAAAGGGAGGCTTTCGCGGTGAGATAACACGTGAACAGTTCCAATATAACGAACAAACACGAAGATGACGCCTTGGTTGATTTGGTTTGGGCCTAGACCCAAAATACTCAAACGGCTGGGGGTGGAAAAACCGGTTAACCGGTAGTTTGAACCGAACCGGTTTTCGGTTTTCAAATAAAATTGAACCGAAACTAGTCCGATTTATAATCGAACCGAAAATTCGGTTCGGTTAATCGGTTAATTATAATGGGCTGGATTTCAAGATTTTTTCGGCCCAATTCTATCAAACTCTCCACTTTGGTACATTTTTTTTTTTTTTTCCAGGTTTTTTTTACACTTGAATAATTTGAATTCATGGCATTTCAGTGACTGAGAGAAAGAAGAATGATGAGTTGGTGACTGCAAGTCTGCAACTATGGCTGCCTGGTGTCTGTCGTCTAGTGAGCAAAGATCAGTGACTGCATTGACTGGTGAGCTTTTCGGTGACTGAGAGAAAGAAGAATGGTGAGTTGGTGATTGCAAATCTGCAACTGAAACTGCAACTGCGACTGCCTAGTGTCTGTCGTCTACCGTCTGGTGAGCAAAGATCGACGGCGTGAGCAAAGATCGGTGACTAGTGAGCTTTCCGGTGACTGAGAGAAAGAAGAATGGTGAGTGCTGACTGCATGTCTGCAACTGCCTGGTGGAGTGGTGTGACGGTGTCTGCTGTCTGATGAGCAAAGATCGGTGGCATGAGAATTGGGAAATTTGTGATTTTGTGTGGCTGAGGGCCTGAGGCAGTGAGGCTTGACCGCATGAGAACAGAGAGTTTGAGAGAGAGTCGAGAGAGACAAAGAGTGAGAGTGAGAGACTGAGCGAGTGAGTGACTGAGAGTTAGTCAGTTAAGGTCTTACACTCTTACTTAGGGATTCCAAAGTCAAAAACCCAAAATGAATAATTTCAAATTTGTTTAAAAATTTGGTTAAAAAACCAGTTTCCGGGTAACCAAAATTCATTTAACCAAAAACTGAACCGAAACCCAAAAAAACCGAATTTTCGGTCCGGTTCGATTTTCGGGTTTTTTTTCTAGGGATTTCTCAAATTTTTTCAATTTCATATGCATTTATTTATTTGGGAATGATTGGCTTACCCACTAAAAAGAAACACCAAAAAGGCAAATATTATTCAGTGTCACAACTTACAACTTGTGCACATTATTGATTATTCCCATAAAAGTGGCCAACAATAAGTTGGATGAATATTAAAACAAAAAAAATTATAAATGATAGAACGAAATATACCGTCAGTGATCAGAGAATTGTGCAAGAGGAAGAGGGTTGAGCCTCAACCTCAAGTTGAGCCCCAGAGGTTTAAGCATCAAGATTGACGCCAGGCCATGCTCGACAATTACAGTGTTGGCCTTCGGGGATGCTCTTATAAACGGGAGAACGACTTACACGTACCCAAGGTTTGTCGTAACGATAAGTTGGTACCTAAAAGGTTTTGAAACGACAAATAAGTACCTTCCGTCATGTTCTGTTAGTGATTTATGTTTATTACTGTTTATTAATAGTAAAAATACTAAAATGCCCTTAAAGGTTTGAATTTTAGTTTTTTATAAATTTCTAAAAAACCCCCTAAGTTTACAAATTTAACTAAATACCCCAATGTATAAAAATTTTGTAAAATAATAAAAACACTCCCGCCACCTGTAGTGCCAGATTCCGGCCACCACCGCCGGAATCTGGCCGGAAAGTTGCGTTACGACACAGACTCGTCGGATCTGTGTCGTGACGCGTCGATCTGGCCTTTTCCGGCCAGATCCGTGGCTAATCTGGCCGGAAAAGGCCAGATAAAGGCTAGATCTGGCCGTCGACGCCGCAAAACTCCATCTGCGGCGTTGACGGCCAGATCTGGCCCTTTCCGGCCAGATCAACCACGGATCTAGCCGGAAAAGGCCAGATCTGGCTGTTGCTTCGACGGCCAGATCTTGCCTTTTCCGGCCAGATCCGTGGCGGATCTGACCGGAAAAGGCCAGATCGGCACGTTATGACACAGACCCTGTGTCGTAATGTAGTTTTCCGGCCAGATTCCGGCGATGGTGGCCGGAATCTGGCACTGGGGGTGTTTTTGTTATTTAACAAACTTTTTATATATGGGGGTGTTTAATTAAATTAGAAAACTTAGGGGGTTTTTTAGGAATTTTTAAATTTATAAAAAACTAAAATTTAAACTTTGAAGGGTATTTTAGTCTTTTCACTATTAATAAACAGAAATCAGTAACAGAATATGACGGAAGGTACCTATTTGTCGTTTCAAAACTTTTTAGGTACCAATTTGTGGTTACGGTAAATCTTGGGTATGTACAAGTCGTTCGACCCTTATAAACGGATGATAGATGATTTCCACAACCACCCCAGCCGGTCTTCCCGCACGTTGAGCACCTCACCTTGTAACACATTTTCTTTTTCTTTGATTATATTTCTCTTGCTCTCACTCCTTGTCTCAATTTATATAATAAATCATTAAGCCTTTCATTGGTAGACTCTCTCTTTTTGCCTATTCATTAATTCAGCCAACAGTTTTATTTATTCCAATTGGGGAAACCAATGGAATTGATGTAGCAGTAGCATCCTAAGAAGCACGGAGTTTACCGTCAATTTCTTTTTGTTTTTGGGATATCCCGAAAACCAGCCGAAATGACACATTTGCCCTTGTGGTCAACCTTGAGTTGTACTCTCTCTTGTCATATCAGGATGGGCTTACTCGACATTAGTGATCAGATTTTAATAGACTTGTGGAATCCACGTTGAACTCATGCGCGAATAATACCCTTGACCGTGACTCCGTGAAAGGGGTCGGGTAGAAAGGCGCAAGCAGTAAGATGCTTTTTTGTTATTTGTTTCCCACCTCATCTGAAAACATTGCCATCTTTTGCAGCTGTTCCATCGTTTTCTATGATCAACAACATTCAAGTCTAACATCAAAACTCAAAAGAGGGTGTGCAACAAACAGCCTTCAATGATAAACCAATTCTTTTAATAATCTATTGGTACAATTGTTTCGACGTATGAAAGCATTGAATGTGGTTTTAATTATTTGGATCATATGATAGAAAATTTAAGAGGAATCAAACTGAAATAAACTCAAAGCCATATTACACTAAATTTAAGTGCACATGTTTCAAATTTCAAAACTATTTGTGAGGTAATTGTTAGAAAGAAAATTCTCAATTCAACAATTAAGAGAATATGATGTTTAAGAAGATGCTTTTGAAATTTTTAAATGGGCTCTTGATTGGCCCAAAAATCACCACTTAATGGTCAAGTAATCAACAAGTTGGGCCGTATTGGACTTCTGGTACTGAACCCAAAACTCTGATAAAGCCCATTGAGGCTGATCTAAATTCATTTAAATCCATCTACGTCACGAATTCACGAGATAAACAATAGGGTAATGCTACATTTACACCACCCATTACATCATTTTTATTACACCATCACCATTTTACTAATAATTATTTTATTATAATATTAAAAATTTGTATGAATGTGACATATGCCACATCATGGTGTAATGAAAATGATGTAATGGATGGTGTAAATATAGCATTACTCTAAACAATAATATCAGTATATCACGCCACTCTCATGCAGTCATGCCTTAACGCCAATCCTAGAAGTTAATATCATACAACAATATCGTTTCACTTGTGTCACACATCAAAGTGTGGATATTAGTTTTATAGATCATTTATGCTTAATATCAGTACAACATATATAAATACTATATATATATATATATATATATTTTTTTTGTGTAAATGGAATAAGGCATGATTTTAAGTCATCTAAATGTGAAAGTGTAATTTTTCAAAGCAGAAAAAGAAAAAGTCAATTGCTAATAATATTACCAACAGTTTTAGGACAATGAGAAATATACAATACATTGTATTTAGACCGGTGTGTTCAATGGTTGGATTGGATAAGTATATATCTACTTTAACGCACATTAAATGTGAATATATCCATTACAGTCATGGTTAGTGGATAAATCTGTGAGCATATATAAAGAAATCTACTTTTTCTTCTCCAGTTCCGACGAATCCCACTAAAATTCAAGTTCACATGCTTTGTACCCATCTCTCGCAACAGTTGACATGAAAACAAAAAAAAAAAAAAAAAGCCCAAATTTATGCCGATGAATCGATCCCTGGTGGCCCATACCCACTTGAATGTGCGATGTGCATCTTGCTTAAAACATCCATTTAGGCACAAAGTGAGCCTGTCCCAAAGCGACGGAGGATGCAGTGTATCCAACAAGCCATGTCTAAATACTGTATATTATAGTAAAAACAATTGGGAAAAAGAATAAGGCATGATGTTCATGGATGATGAAGGGTGAGGTGGGAGCTGACATGGGCTTTCTCACTCTAATATTATTAAAAATGTAAGAGGAAGCATGAAAGTTGAGTCCCACAGTAGTAGCAATTAGTTGAGATTTAGGACAATCTAAGTGGGGTAGATTTAGCTTTGCTTTTTGAAAAGTCGGTGCCATGCTGATGCTCTTATGCCATGAAAATCAAAGTGGATTATGTTACTTTGACTAATGACTAGACCACTCTTGTCCCACTTCCAAGCTATTCCATGCCGGCCCCCTCAACGTCACCTATGTGACATATCTCTTTTTATTATAAAAATAAGTATATGATCAGCACCAGAGAAATCCTTTGATCTGTAGATGTTTTTAATTAAAATGAGTTGTAAGTGGGATTAAAACAAAAACTAAAAAAGAAGCCATGTGGAAATCACAAGAGATAAAAGATTCGAAATGATAATACGGTGAAAGTGAGCAAAGTGATAACGTAGATTACAATCAATTATAAACAACAAGTTGAACAAATGCAAACAAAAGTGGTGGCTTCCTTGATTTGAGCGGTTGGTATGTAAATAAAAGAGAAGTAGAAAAGCCAAACAAAGAGCACAATCTCACACTATGAATGGTCGGCTACCCTTAAAGGCCGCAATCGCAATGCTGAAACCTTATCTCCAACACCACCACCCCCCCACCTCCTCTATCATTTGCTTCCATAATCATAATCTCTTTAGAATCGAATGCTCCATCATGCCAAATCATTGGTGGGCTCCAACTGTCTCTTATGTATATCAGAATTTTAAAGAAACCCTAACAATTGATGGCACTGGCATGTGTCATTTATGTGTTTGTTTGTGTGACTTTTTTCTAAATTAATTCCTACAAATCAGAGCAAGAGGAGAACCCGCATTAGTGCTATTAAATCACCATACTTTGTTTCTAAGCTATCTTTTTCTATCTCTGCTTTGTCGTTTGGGTTAATGTTTAGATTACTACTGAAAGATATAATTAGTTTATGTGAACACAATCAATTAATATTCCTAAACTTCCGGTCCTTGTATATTGTACCCAGTATATATTATAAATATATTCTCCACTGCATCAAAGTCAATGTCTATCTACTTACCCATTAAGACTTGGATAATCCTATCTTAATGTTTGCTATAATAACCTGATTAATATATACTTTAAGAAAATTAAATTAATGTTAAAATATGTTAACCGTTAGATGTCATTTCCCTACAAAAGTTTTAGGCATGACCCACAGAATGGATGCATTGATGAGTTTATAGGTTCGTCGGTGGATTAAACGTACCACATTGGTTGTCATATCCCATCACTTATTTTCATAAGAAAATGATGCTTCCAAAATCTTAAGTTTACACAGTGGTATAGGTGAGATATGTATTCATTCACATGCTTTGACAAAAGGGCATCATTAGATGTGTTTTTTATGAAGATTATGTGATTAGTTCAAATCTCGGCATCAGCTCTCTTAAGCAAGCAAACACCAGAATTCACGCTAATGAATTCTACTCCTACCAAATACCAATTATATCTCTTTTGAAATTCTTTCTGCTCTAGTTCTATTCCATTTCCTTTTTCACCAAATGTACCATAGACAACTGGAAGTGGAGGCCCCAGACAATACGTTCATTTAATTTACCAAATATCCCCTAATCTGATTAATATCTTACATATTTATGTAACAAACATCATGCTTGTCACCCTGTGGGATAGCCCAAGTAAAATGAGAACAATTACATTGAACATTTAGAAAAATACACAACAATTTGTTTAGTGACACTCCCATAATCTTGTCTCTTGAGGTTACTGTATATAATTTGCTGTCAAGAGCTTGTGACGATATTAAGCCACTGGTTTCATTAGCCATTGCAAGATCCTGTAGGGAAGATCAGTAATTAATTAGTACTCACAAGTTTTGAGTCTTGATACAGATTTATTTTGTAGGAAGCAGTTATCTTCGGTTAAGAGATGTAGAAGATGAAAGAGGCCAATTCGGTCATGTGCCTGGGTATGGAAACTTAAGCAGTTATATAAGCACCTAATGAACTAACAATTTACAAAGGAGGGCGACTTTTTTATCACATCAGAAAACTATATTCGTAGAGTTAGCTGCTAATTAAGCTCATTTTTTTTGTTATCTCAAAGCTTGGTGTGGGGTTAATTAGTATCTTTGTATCCTGTACCAGGAATCGGGTCATCAAAATGATGTATATTGTATAAAAAAATAAGGGGAAGATATACACCTAAAATAAAGGAGTCAAGGTTACAAGAGTCCATATCTAATGAGTGAAGCAAGGGATGTAGAGGGTGGATATTTGGGTGGTTTGCGAGTAGTTGATATGTGTAAGCACGTACATATAATTGATCAATCTTTTTAATTGATGTTTTGGAATGTTGTCTCCTTTCTCTCTCTCTCTCTCTCTCTAATTTCACTAAATTCACCACCATCTTTTAATGTTAATAGTTATTGTTTAACCACACCTTTAATCGGCACCGTCTACTTCTAAAATAAAGGTATATAATGATTCGATCGATTATTCCACCGACAATACTTGAAAATATATATATTATATTTGAAAGATATACACTACAAACACATATGCCTGCTGCATAGATATACACTCAATAGGTATTTGATAGATATATAGTGTATAAGGTATATACCTCAGTATTTCCCCTCAAATGGCGCTCTAAAATCGTAGAGAGAATTTTTTTTTTTTCCACAGTAGTACACGACTGTGCCTACAAAATTATAGCAAAATAAGAGGAAAAGAAGAAAAAGAAAAGGTAAAAGGGTCTATTTGTTCTCTAGTGTAGATCCACTTTCCATGCGATTACACGTATGCTATCCACTTTATACAATGTATTTTGTATACTTATAGAGGGATGAGATTTTTTTTCCTTTCTAATAGTCGGTAAATTTATGAGGGCAAATAAGAGGGTAACTTTCATTAACTCCATAAACAAGATTCGTTACTCTACTCATTAATTTCATTTGATCAATAATCAATCCCTATAGCCGCCTCCGGCCCCCTTCTTAGTTCTAGAGGACGTCTTTACTCTCTCCTCTTATCCCCTCTTATTTGCATTTGGCTTGCTCCCATAAAATTTTCAATATCTGGATACGTCTTCACGCAATGGGGTTTGAAAATATTTGCAACACAGGCCTCGGTCTAGGCATTTACAGGCTGCCACAAACCCATCAGCAGCAGAAGAAGAAGAATCTGCTCTTGAAAGATGATCATTTTTTACCATCTCTTTCGTTAGGCCCATCACAATATATATTGAATTCGGCTACAAAGAATGATGCAGCGGGTAAAGTATGTGAATCTACCGATGTGCACCAACAGACCTCCTCTCTGAGTGCATTGTCTTCATTTTCCAACTCTAGCGTCAAGAAAGAGAGAGACTTTACTGAGGAAGAGGAAGAGTTAGAAAGAATTTCTAATTCAAGGGTTAGCGATGAAGATGAAGAGGGCAGTCCGAGGAAGAAACTCAGACTTACCAAAGCACAGTTTGCCACTTTGGAAGAAAGCTTCAAAGAACATAGCACTCTCAATCCTGTATGGAATCTTTGATAATCTCTCTATATATATTCTTTTTGTTTTCATCTCCATAATATTTTAATAGATAGTTTATATTATACTATGATATAATTTGATTTTTCTTATATTTATCAGAAGCAAAAACAAGCTTTAGCAGAAAAGTTGAATCTAAGGCCACGGCAAGTAGAAGTTTGGTTCCAGAACAGGAGAGCCAGGTTTGCTTAATTGTTTTACATAGAATTAGCTAAACCGTTGAAAGATTATTAATTTTCTTTGAAGTGTTTGACCTTCGTATGAATGATTTCTCATCTCCTTTTATTCTTCTGTGCAGGACTAAGTTGAAGCAAACAGAAGTAGATTGCGAGTTTCTGAAGAAATGTTGTGAATCATTAACAGAAGAGAACAAGAGGTTGCAAAAGGAGCTGCAAGAGCTTAAATCATTGAAAGACCCGGCACCCGTTTATATGCAATTGCCTGCAGCCACCCTCACCATGTGCCCTTCTTGTGAGAAGGTTGGCGGTGGCGGCGGTGATGGCTCTTCTACAAGCACTTTAAGTTTTGGATCAAACCCTCGCTTCTACGATTCCTTAATTACCAACCCATCTGCTGCTTCTTGCTGAGCAAACCAAGACGCCAATCAATAACATATTGTTATACTGTTATTCAGTACTCCTTTGTCATATATTTAAATCAATGGATTAGTTATATTAATTTGTAGAGTCTCTGAATCTATCGATCCCATGTACAAATCCTTGTAAGTTATTCTTAAAAGAATTAAGTTTGCGAATAGATCGTTCCTTGTTCGTATTGTGACTGTCTTTCTGTATATATACATAAATTACCCCTCTCTATACTATATACATATAATTCAGTGCCTAAAATGCTAAGATTGACCCATGATATATATTAAAAAAATATATATATAAATTTCAAAACGAGAAAATTTGGTTAAATGTTTATCATTTAACAATTTAATCAAATTTTAAAACGGCAACATGCACATTTTCATATAACTTTTCTTGTAGGTGTTTGTTCTCACTAGAGAAAAACGGAATATTGCATGCGTAGAAGAATTGATTCTTGGGGGAAAGGAAATCCTAAGAAACCATGTTTAGCACGACTATGTTAATATAACTCCATATACAATTCTAAAAGCTTTACCAATATACACTGTTAATTAATTACGACCGTATCAATGCTACTCCGAGACTTCATCTCTTAACGAATCTCCTTATTTCAAAGATATATGTTGTGCCATGCTATATATATATATATATATATATATATATTGGGTTAAAAACAGAACAATTCAAGGCTAACTAACAACATCTAACAAGTTAAAATCTAGAAATCTAATCTAAATATTAGTTTAAAAAGATAATTGAAACATCTTTAAATTAGTTGCAATAAAAAAAATTACCAATATATAAAACTTTAACTCTCACAACTTACATATATACGTGATACTATATATATATATATATTTTGAAGCTAATCAATAATTTTTGGATCAAAGTCAACAACTTTGAATTCCATCTTGTCTTTTAAATCTTTAATTAGGAAACTGTTTTCGTTTCTTTTTTTGCGGGTTTTTATGTAAGTTAAGATTCCAATAATTATGGGTTATATATTTCATTAAAGGAAACAAACTTAAGGCCACAGTACGCCTTTTTCTTCATGGTCTGGGTCAACCCGGTTTGCTCGTATCTCTATATGTGTGTGGTCGTTGTCGGTTAATACGGACTAATTATTAATGAATGCCTAGATGAATGTTTTAATTTGAGAAGGTCCATGGCAATTTTCTGAAGAAGTCGTACATTATATTATAATGAGGGGATGTAAATTAAGAAAAGATAAATTAAAGTAAGGATTAGTTATTATAGGTTTGAGTTTTACCATGTCGGTGCGTAACTTGGAAGACTTTAATCGCAATGTTTAATTTTATAGTATGATATGAGAGTTATACCATGACGTGCTTGTGATAATATAAACTTATACAATTACCTTGCCCTAATTGACGCTAGCTGATTATCCATTTTGCATGCAGCGGTAATACTCTACCTGCCTTGAATACCAACAAAAATACTATTCTTCTGCCACGGATTTGAAAGTAAAGACAAAACATTTTATAAACACTTTTAATTACAACCATGATTTTAAAAAAGAGAAAGAAACGCACATAGATTAGTGAGATTACAATAATCAATTGTTATTCCTTTCACTTTAATTAGTTTATTCTTAGTGTTAATATATTGACGTCCCCTGAAATTGTAAAGTTTTTAGGTGCACAGAAAAGATCGTTTAGGTTAACATGTAACCCCATTCTGTTTAACTTTCGTTAAGACACATTTAACAGGCAAAGGTTATTAAAGTAATTTTGATTTGGAAGTAAGGGATCCTATAAGAGTAAGAGATGGCCTACTTTTATCTTTAAAATTCTGTGAAAAAAATTTGTCCATCACCGTTTCGAGCCAAACAAATTTATCTGTTATTTTCAACCACACAACTCCGGATATCTAACACCAAAGCCATAATCAAACCATAGATTAAACCTTCCAGACAGAGAGATCCAAAAAAATGAAGAAGAAAGAAGAAAGAAGCAAGAAAACAAGATGGAGAATGAGAGTGCTAAAGGTGGCAGTGGCTGGTTGAATGATGGAGGCAAAAAAATCGTTTCATATAAATAATTTATATACTGACCATTAAAACAGCTCAAGTGGTGGTGGTGGGGTGCTGCTGCTTGGTGTAATTAAAGAAGGTTAGGTGCAAGCTCATATATTTAGCCAAACCCAAAACAAAAAAAAATTCGGTTTTGGAGCAAAGCCATTTTAGAAAATATGGAGATAAAGCAAAACCCGCTGAGCATTTGGAGTAAAAAGAAAAAGAATTGTAAGAAATAACCTTTGTTGTTGTTTGTGATTAACCAGAAAGCATAGAAAAATTATATGAATTGTTTTTTTTTTAGTTTTTTTAAATTTGGTGTTGTTTCTGTAATTACCTATCTGTAAGGGTTGGGAATTGGATTTTGTAGCTTGATATATAGTGCAATTCATTCAATTTTTGGCCACGGACCGCAGAGCTTACCCTGTTTCGAAAGTCTTGTTCGGGGTTGGGGATTCGTCGAGATGCACGTAAGCTGACATGGACATCTTCGGTAACCAAAAAAAAAAAAAATAAATAAATTGTGGAAGAGGATTTGGTGGTGTTGAGGTGGTTGTCTAGGTGGCTATGACACTGACGTTCGGTCGCGTAGGCTGGCAATGCTGCGTTAGGCCGCCACCATGATTGTTGTTTGAGTAATGTTACACCCACAATTTTTTTTCATAAATTTTCTCTCACAATCCTAATGTGGTAGTNGGTGGCTATGACACCGACATTCGGCCACGTAGGCTGGCAATGCTGCGTTGGGCCGCCACCATGATTGTTGTTTGAGTAATGTTACACCCACAATTTTTTTTCATAAATTTTCTCTCACAATCCTAATGTGGTAGTTGGTAATTGGTCAGTTGTAATTTATTAGGTGAGACTTAGATAAGACCAATTATGAGATTGTGAGAAGAGAGTGTGAGTGAGTGAGTGTAGCATTTTTCTTGTTGTTTAATTAAAATTTAACTTTTTATGGTAAAAGAAATTTAAGGTTTTGGGAGCCGCCCGCTACTGCCATGTTGTCTATCAGATCTAGGTTTTAAGATAGAGTAAAAGAGGGGAGTTAAGCAGGGGAAAAGGAAGAAAGGAGAAGGGAGAAAAAAAAAAAAATGTTTATATATTATTATTATTTATTTTCTTAAATTTGGTTTTGTATTTTGTGTTTTAAAACATGATAAGATTATAATAATGGTAAATTATAATATTTTAATTGTCCTTATTTACAGAAGTCATTAAGCCATAATAGGGCAAAAAGGTATTTTCATAATTATCACTGCTCTTATGTTAAAAGTGCCTTAACGCCAGTTAACATAAGGGGGTTCCATGTTAACCTACTAATTATCTTTTTAATGCGGATAAACAATAAAATCTCAAGGGAAGTCATTGTTATTAACCCTTTATTCTTATTCTTGATGAATACTGAACTACCTGAGTTATCGTCGTACAAGTACGCCCTAATTATCAAAACGGTTGGTGTCAGTTGGCGTAATCCTTGCCGACTAAAGATTATTATCATCAAATTAATAAATCTATATATTTATTATCTTAATCATCATCACTGTATAATTTAACATTATTACTATCCACCTTGTCTTGTCAGTTGCTTTTGACAATCTAATTCTTTAAAACCTTTCAAATTCACCCGTTTAAACTCATAAAACTCTAATAACTGAGACCTCCAAAACAGCCAAAAAGAAAAGTAGGCCCTCAGGCTCAGGCTGAAGTTGATCCCCTACTTTTGGCTAGAATGGGTCAAAATGTAGGTTGGAAATATTACAGTAAAGACGGAGAAAAATTCGAAAGAGAATAAGTGAATAACCACATCACTCGTGACTTGACAACAATAAAAGTCGCTATTAGAAAATGACAATCAACTGTCAGTTGATGGGGTTTGCTCAATTGGATCAACATAACATAGACCGCCTGCCTAACTCCATGTCTCAACCTCATCCAAGAATATATACTTTACAACTGCTTTTCTTTTATTTCTTTCTCCAACCCTTATCATTATTGTTGCCCGGTATGTACATACATGGGGCATCAGCTTACCTAATTACCCGTATTTTTTTTTTTTAAGTAGTATTATTAAAAAAGAGAAAGAATATACTGAGAAATCATAGAAAAACTGACCATCCTATCTTAGGACAAGCCGTGGGATAGGAACAAAAACACAAACTTAAAAGACCGAGAACATAATCTCTTCTTATTTGTCTATCTTAAACACACGAAAGATGAGAGACAAGTGAAGAGGAACAAGCAAAAGAACACAAAGACAAAGACATTCTACCACAAGACATTTCCTGGGATAGGATTTAATAAAACCTAAACAAGACTACAAACAATAATACATAACATCATTCTTACCTCAGGACAAGCTTTGCGTTAGTAAGACCCATGTTCATTGCAACATCATTCCTACCCATATATTTCCAATGCTGCTTATTAAATTTCTTAATTTTATATAAGATAAAAATAAAAAGTCCCCTTATAGATTAGTATTTTTTTATTTAAAAAAATGATTAATGAGAAAATACTATCTTTAAAGCCTACAGGAAAATATTAGAAATGCTTTTTAGAAAAGCACAAAATTTGTGCTTTTTTTCAAAGCGTTTTCTAGAAGACACCAAACACGACCATCAACTCCAAACGAACTTCAAAACCTACTCATGTATTTGAGTCTGATTTTCAAACTTTGAGAGGTTTTTTTGTAATTTCATCAAACCTCAAGGATGTAATATAAATCTCCCAATCCACATTCTTATGCTTAACCTTCATGGATTTGGGCAAGCTGCGTCGCCTCACTCGCAACTACGAAGTTTAAACCAGGGCCACAGAAGTTGTGTTTGTGTATACTTCAGCCCAAAACTAGAAGCAATCCAAATATCAAAGCCACTCCCGCAACCTTTATTCAATAAATTATAGAATTGTGTTATTTAAGCTCCACTCAATCCTTTTTTTAGCCCCAATAATAAATAAAATCTATTTTTTATGTATAACCTACATATATATTCCAAGATCACTCAACTATAATATTCTTCCTTAAGGGTTTTTTTAACCCCACGCCACCGTCTATTTTTTCTCTTGGTAAACTTCTAGTCACCATTTTTTATCTCTTGATCAAATTCTAAATGCATTCATATTTGGTTCAACAACATATTTTCTGTTTAAGCCTACTCATAGTATTTTTTTTTTTTTTTTCTTATTCCAAATACCAGTCTACTGTGTTGGCTACCTCCATTGATGATAGAATTGTAGAAGGTGGGGATGACACTTAAACAATATGAAGCGAAAAACCTTTGCTGAAGAAAGTAATAGGAGTTTTCTTCTATATCAGATTTTTTCATGATTTTTTTTTTTTCAACAAAGAAAAAAAAAATGACAAAAGATCAAATATAAGAAATTTTGAAAAATAATTAAAACTTACTTTCATGATCATTATCTTCCACTGATTGAAATAATCTTCTACCACTTCAGAATACTTTAATCTAAAAAATATAATTCCAAAAGTGTTAAAAGAAATCAGGGTTGTAGGAAATAAAGTTTTTTTTTTTTTTTTCCTAATATCTGGGGTATACTAAGAAATTAAATGCCCTTTTAGTAATTACAAATTAAAAATATATATAATTTTTTGAAAAACTATTATTAGGTCTTAGAAAGAGATTGGGTAGGACTTAAATAGCATCTCTCTAAATTCTATTTAGATAGCATTTTTTATATCATAAATATTCATATTAATTGAATTAATATTAATTTTCAATATATCTAAATTACATTTTTTCTTCTTTTTTTTAATTATTTTAGTCAATAATTTATAAGTGTTAAGTAAGAACAGCAATTGAAAGAAATGTGCTAATACAGACAATAGTCCATATCAAAATTATGTTTTCGATCGTGTCATATAATACAAGTAGGGGTGAAAGCTGAGCCGAGCGGCTCGAGCTCGACTCAAGAAATATTTGAAATCAGCTCGGTTTTGGACGAGCCGATCACAAGCCAAGTTCGAACACCGAGCTACTCGGCTCATGAAGCTCGCAAGCTTGAGCTAGCTTGATAAGAGCTTGAAAATACGTGATTAGTTAGTGATTTATTTAGAGTATTTGTGTGAAAGTTAATTCAAATTGTAAAATTTGAGTTAATCATTTCATAAATAACTTTTATAGGATCACGGGTGTATTTTGAGTATTTTTAGGTTATAAATGATATTTGAATGAAGAAGGATGATGTCAATGGAATTTTTGACGAGTAGGAACGAACGGTGCAAGAATTGGAGTTGAAATGAGGAAGTTGTGATGCTTTGAAGATGAGACTAAAAACTTGGAAATTCTTCAAGATAAGCACACTTCAATGTTTTGATCATAACTTGAACTGTAGAAATCGAAATTAGATGATTCTTGTGGTTTTGGAAAGGTTATTCAGAGGGCTACAAAGTTCTTGACTTCACCAAATTCTAAAGATATAAGACTCGTGGGACAGAAAGAGTGATCGTCGCAACGACTGTTTCCGTTGCTGCAACGATGGAGTGCGGGCTTGGATAGGCTATTTTATTTCCTAGTCCAAGTTTGACTTGTTTGAGGCATTTAATTCTTTCCTGATTGATTTCCAAATCCTACCACCATAAATAAGGGTTTTTAATTAGTTTTTAGAGATGAAGAAAGAGAGAAGAGCGCAGCCACCATTTGGAGATCAGAATTCTTGGAGTTTTAGTTGACCAATTAGAGAAGTTTTTCTATTTTCTTTCTTATAATACGATAGTTGTTTTTAGTATTGAAATTATAAACTAAATCTCTTTTCTAGGGCTAAAGATGTAGTCCAATTTATGAATATATATTGATTTTATTGCTGTTAGTTTTAATTGAGCATTGTCTAAGTTTTATTATTGAGTGTAGTGCTTTCAATTCTTATGGATCCAAGAGTTGAATGATATCATGGGTTGAGTTAAGATCGAGAGATGAAACCTAATTAGTCTAAGATAATAAAAGCACAGATTGAGCGAACGCTAGAGATAGGTTACCGTAATCTATGAGACTCTGGTAAATTCTATAAAACTTAATGATCTCTTAACTTTTAAATCCATTTTAGAGATATTTTGGGTTGTTGATTAAGAGTTAATTTGATAATTGTTCGAGAGAAAATTATCAGAATATTAGGGAATTTGGCCTTTAGAATAAGCTTAATTAGGTTAGCAATAATTGTCAATGCATAAGATTGAATTGGTGTGAAATTTGTGCCCTAATCATATTGATTTTCAATCAAAGTTTGATAATAATTTTGCTGATATTTACTTTTAATACTTCTTTCTTAAGGATTTTGATTTATCAAATAGTAATAAGATAAATTAGTTTGGTACTTGGTAGTAATAGTTCTCTTGGGATTCGACAATCGTTACTTGAGCTTTATTACTTGCGCGATTTCGTACACTTGCGAATAGCTTGTCAAGTTTTTTAGAACTTTTACTTATGCGATTTCGTACACTTACGAATAGCCTGTCAAGTTTTTGGTGTCGTTGATGGGGAAATACTTTTTTTTTTTTTTTATCAATATCATTACAAACTATTTAGTTGCTAATTTGATTTGTTTTATTTTTGTTTTAAAATTAATTTTTATTTTGTTGTGTTTGTTTTTTTTTAGATCCTGGAGAGCTTACGTTCTAAAAGTGGCGGTGATCTTAATTCTTTCAATTATGAGATTGAGAGAACGGCTAAATAGTTGAGAAAAGAAAAGATGCAAGCCAACTTAGAAAAAATCAATGGTTGACAAGGGAATTATAAGTCATAATATGATTAATCAAGAGGTTGAGAATGAGGAAATCCCAAGGGGCAATACAACTGGTGGAGTTGTAGTTGTTCAAAGAGTATTTAAGGACTACTCTAGTCCTAATGTTGAAGGGTGCTATTCTAGCATTAGGATATCACCAATTCAAGCGAATAATTTTGAAATAAAGCCAGTAATTATTCAAATGATACAACATTCGGTCTAATTCGCAGGGTTATCTAATGATGATCCCAACTTGCATATCACCAATTTTGTAGAGTTATGCAACACATTCAAACATAATGGGGTATCTAATGATGCAATTAGGCTAAGACTTTTCCCATTTTCCCTTCAGGATAAAGCTAAGGCTTAGTTAATTTCTCTGCCATCTGGGAGCATCACTACATGGAACGAGTTAGCTCAAACGTTCCTTACGAAATATTTTCCACCTGTCAAGTCTGCCAATATGAGAAGTGATATTACTAATTTCTTCCAACAAGACATGGACTCATTGTATGAAGCATGAGAAAAGTATAATGATCTCTTACGAAAGTGTCTTCATCATGGATTGCCAATATGATCGCAAGTGCAAACATTCTATTAAGGATTACTACCAAATATTCAAGCTATGATAAATGCTGCAAGTGGGGGAGCTTTGAATAATAAAACACCAGAGGAAGCGTACAATTTAATTGAAATTATGGCAACCAACAATTACTTGAGGTCTTCAGAACAGAATTTACCAAAGAGGGTCGCGGGGGTGCCTGATGTAGATGTTTACACTGCATTTGCTGCACAACTTTCAGCTATTCAGAAGCAATTGGGTACTGTTTTAAAGGTAAATCCAATTGATTCATCTCCTTTAACTTGTGAACTTTGTGCAACTAATCACCCATCCAAGGATTGTCAATAAGGGAATCCATTTGCTTAGCCTGAACAAGCGAATTACGTCAATAATTTCCAAAGGGGCAAAGGAATCCATACTCCAACTACAATCTTGCATGAAGGAAGCATCCTAACTTCTCATGAAGCAACCAATAAACCTAAACAACCTCCTGGTTTTCAAGCTCAAGAGCTTAAATCTAACTTAGAGAATGCGCTTACCATGTTCATTGATGAGACAAGCAAGAGGTTTGAAAAGAATGAAATCCTTGTCCAAAATCAGTCAACCTCTATTAGAAACCTTGAGACTCAAATACGACAAATCCATAACATATTAACGGGAAGAGTTCAAGGTGTTTTGTCGAGTGATACAGAGAAGAATCCTAAGGAACAAGTGCATGCAATCACCCTAAGGACTGGAAGAACTTTGGAAAATTCAAAGGATGAAAAACGAATTCAAGAACAAGAGAAAGACCTAAAGGAAGAAAAGAAAGACGATCGCTGCAGCGACGAAAATGGTAGCCGCAGCGACTATGAAATTTCTAAAGATGCAAGCTTTGTTGATGACGATCGCCGTTGCGAGGAAACTTGTCACCGTGGTGACCGTGACTTTGTTCCCGAATCTTCAGAAGTTGGCACTCATCGCCGCGGCGAAAAAACTGGTAGTCGTGACAACCGTGAATCTAACCATAATGCTTCTTTAAGTCATCAGGCCAAGGAGAAAAAGGAATCCACCATTCCATACCCACACCGTTTGAAAAATCAGAAGCTTGACAAGCAATTTGGTAAGTTTATTGATGTGTTTCGAAGCTTGCATATTAATATTCCTTTTGTTGATATGTTGGAACAGATGCCAAAATATGTCCAGTTTCTGAAGGAGATCCTCACACATAAAAGAAAATTCGAGGAACACGACAAAGTTACGCTAACGGAAGAATGCAATGCACTGGTTCAAAAGAAATCACCACTCAAACTACGAGATCAAATGAGTGTTACTATCCCTTATATTATTGATAGTTGTTATTTTGATAAGGTTTTGTGTGACTTAGGGGCAAGCATTAATTTAATGTCATTTTCTATTTATGGGAAACTTAGATTGGGAGAAGTAAAGCCAACCACCATGTCTCTCCAATTGCCAATAACATATCCTAGGAGGGTGGTAGAAGACGTCTTGATTAAGGTAGACAAATTGATTTTCCCGGTAGATTTCACAGTGTTAGACATGGAGGAAAATAGGAAAATACCTTTAAGTTTAAGAAGACCTTTTCTAGCCATGGCTAGAACATTGATAGATGTCCACCAAGGGAAATTAATCTTAAGGGTATAACATGAGCATGTAGAGTTTGATGTTTTCGACTCCATGAAGTGCACATCTGAAATAGACACATGTTTTAAGATTAGTGTCTTTGATAACATAGTGGATCAAAATTTTGAAGAAAGCTACCATATTTCCCCCTTAGAGAAATTGCTTGATGAACTCTAGAGATCAAGAGGATGAAGTTGATAGTGAAGAGATAAGAGAGTGTTTAAAGTACTTAACTGCTTTACCACCTTTAGCTCGTCCTCAAGCCAACACAATTAAAGAAATTGAAGTTGTGGTAGCTCAGCCCACTTCACCAATCGAGAAGCCACCGACACTTGAGCTCAAGCAACTACCATCTCATTTAAGGTACACATTCTTAGAAAATGATAATTTTCTTCCAGTCATTATTAATGCTTATTTGAATGTTGTAGAGGAAGAAAAGTTACCGCAAATATTGGGGAAATACAAGAAGGCCATTGGATGGACAATTGCGGATATAAACGGTATAAATCCCTCAATTTGCATACACAAGATCCTAATGGAGGAGAGTTATAAGCCTACCATCCAACAACAAAGAAGATTGAACCCATAAATGCAAAAAGTGGTCATGAAGGAGGTTTTGAAGCTCTTAGATGTGGGAATCATATATCCAATCTCGGACAGTGCGTGGGTAAGTCTAGTCTAAGTAGTGCCAAAAAGGGAGGAATGATTGTGGTCCATAATGATAACAACGAGTTGATTCCAACACGAATAGTCACGAGATGAAGAGTATGTATTGACTATCGCAAACTAAATTTCGCGACTCATAAGGACCATTTTCCATTGTCATTCATCGATCAAATGTTAGAGAGGTTAGCAGGCCATGGATTTTATTGTTTCCTAGGCGGATATTCAGGATATAATCATATTGCTATAGCACTAGAAGATTAAGAGAAAACAACTTTCACGTGCCCATATGGAACATTCGCCTACCAAAAAATGTCCTTTGGCTTGTGCAACGCTCCTACCACTTTTCAACATTGCATGATGTCAATTTTCTATGATATGGTTGAGAAGTCCATTGAAGTTTTCATGGATGATTTTTCTATTTTTGGAAATTCCTTTAATGATTGCTTAACTAACCTTTCTAATATTTTGCAAAGATGTGTTAATACTAACTTGGTGTTAAATTGGGAAAAGTGTCATTTTATGGTACAAGATGGAATTGTGTTAGGACATCGCATATCCGTGAATGGAATTGAGGTAGATTGAGCAAAGATTGAAGTCATTGAGAAACTACCACCTCCAAATTCAGTGAAGGCTGTCAAAAATTTCCTTGGACATGCGGGTTTTTATAGGAGATTTATAAAGGACTTTTATAAAATCTCTAAACTTCACTGTGATTTATTAGCTAAGGATGTTCCCTTTAATTTTAATCAATAGTGTTTAGATGCATTTGAATGTTTAAAAGTAAAATTAATCTTTGCTCCTATAATTGTAACGCCCGATTGGGAACTACCTTTTAAACTCATGTGTGATGCAAATGATTATGATATAGGGGCTATTTTAGGACAGCAAAAATGTAAGAATTTGCATGTGATCTATTATGCTAGTAGGACTTTAATAGGGCCTCAATTAAATTATGCTACTACTGAGAAAGAATTCTTAGCAAAAGTATTTTCTATTGATAAATTTTGTTCTTATTTGCTAGGTACCAAGGTTATTGTGTACACTGACCATACTGCATTGAAGTACCTTCTAGCAAAATGGGATTCCAAGCCAAGGTGTTGTGACAGGTGCTGCTCCTACAAGCATTCGACTTGGAAATCAAAGACAAGAAAGGAACGAAAAATTAAGTGGCTGATCATCTATCCCGATTAGAGTCCAATGAAGAAGTCCAAGAGGAAGATAGGTCAATCAACAAATACTTACCAAATGAGTAATTATTCTCCATTCAAGAAGGGTCGTAGTTCGCAGATTTTGTCAAATATTTAGCACATAAAGTTTTGCCCCTTGGAATGAACTCTCAAAGACGAAAGAAATTTTTTGATGATTTAAAATATTATTTTTGGGAGGATCCATTTTTGTACAAACAGTGTGTAGATTAAATGATAAGAAGATGTCTGCCAAAGGAAGAGATGATGAATATTCTTCGTCATTATCATTCAATGGAAGTTGGCGGTAGAGTTGGAAAAGTAACCCACCCAGCCCGCGACGGGTTACTGCTTTTGGCGGGTTGGTTCTAACCCGCCCACCAACAAAGGCAGGCCGGGTTAGGCCCGCCATTTTTGGGGGAATGGCTGGCCCAGCCCAACCCGCCAACCCTAACCCGCCGGGTTAGGCTGCAGGTCGGGCCGGGTTAACCCCCTTTTTTTATTTTTTATTTAGTTAACTTTTCAAATAAATAATTAACAATTTATAAATGAATAAATGTAATTGTTTTTAGTTAACTTTTCAAATATCAATAATTCAATTAAATTAATTTTTTTTATTAACATTTCAAATATTAATTCAATTTTAATATAATAAAATTGTAATTAGATTTATTCATTCAATTGATAAAACTTTAGCATAAGAATGAATTATATTTTATACAAGACATGGAAATTTGAGAATAAGACTTCAGTATTTAATTTTTTTATATTTTACGTACCATAAAAAATAATAATAACAATGTGTCAAATATTATGAAGTTTTATACATTTTAATATTTATGATTTAGAAATATAGTTTAATATTATCGTGTAAAATTATTTGTAAGAGTTCAATCATAATAGTTTAATTAAAAGAAATAAAAAAATAGGGGAAACTTGAAAAAAATAATTAATTTTTTATTTTTTTGGGCCAACCCGGCTATTGCAAACAAATAGCAACCCGCTGGGTTGGCGGGTTGCCATATAGCAACCCGACCTGCCCGGGGGTTGCTGGCGGGTTGAACCCTCTTCATTGCGGGCCGGGTTAGGGTTGACCTACCTAACCCGGCCCATTTGTTCCACCTCTAGTTGGTGGCCATTTTGGTTTGACAAAGACAGTCACTAAAGTTCTTCAATCAAGATTTTTCTGGCCCATTCTTTTTAAAGATGCTTTTAATTTTGTGATGAGTTGTGATGAATGTCAACAGGTCGGTAACATAGCTAGGAGAAAGGTCATGCCTTTAAATAATATCTTAGAAGTAGAATTATTTGATGTGTAGGGTATAGATTTCATGGGACCTCTTCCTTCCTTGTTTTCTAACCGTTTTATTTTGGTTGCTTTAGATTATGTCTCAAAATGGGTGGAAGCTGTAGCATTTCCAAGAAATGATGTTCGCGTAGTTGTCAAGTTTGTAAAGAAGAACATTTTTACAAGATTCGACACACCAAGGGCCATTATAAGTGATGGAGGTTCTCAGTTCTGCAATCGTCAGTTTGCGACATTGTTAAGCAAGTGTGGTGTTACGCATCACGTTTTTACCCTATATCACTCTCAAATCAGTGGCCAAGTAGAAGTATCCAATTAACAAAGAGCTTAAACGGATCTTGGAAAAGACTGTAAGCACTCCTCAAAGGGATTGGGCAACCAAGTTTGATGACACATTATAGGTGTATAGTACAGTATTCAAAATACCCATTGGAATGTCACCTTATAAGATGGTTTATGGAAAAGCTTGTCACTTATCAATGGAGTTGGAACATAAATCATATTGGGCAATGAAATTTTGAAACTTCAATTTACAAGTGGCAGGAGCAAAACGATTACTGCAAATCAATGAGATGGAGGAATTCAGAAATCATACATATGAGAATGCTCGAATTTACAAAGAAAAGACTAAGCAAGGGCATGACAAGCATATCATGAAGAAGGAATTCGAGGGGGATAAAGTGTTGATGTTTAACTCAAGACTACGACTTTTCTAAAAAAATTATGCTCAAGATGGTTTGGACAGTTCACAGTACATCGCGTGTTTCCACATGGGGCGATAGAGGTTTACCACCCAACGGAGGGGACATTCAAAGTCAATGGACAAAGATTGAAATCTTATATAGAGCATGAAACTAATGATAAGAGGGTTTCAATTTTCCTTTAGAATCCACAATGACGAACGGAAAGGAGTTGAGCTTAAGACTTTAAACAAGCACTCATTGGGAGGCAACCCAAGATTTTAATTTCGTTTTATTTTTAGTTCTTAATTTTTGTTTAAATTCTCATTTTTATTTATTTACATTTTTTTGTATTTTTATTGGTCAATTTTATTTTGAGTCTTATTAGTTTTAGTATCTTCGTGTCTCAATTTAGATATTTGATGTGCTTTTTTTCAAGGCAGTAGCAGACCACATTCATCAGTTGCCCAACCATAACAAAATCACGCTCCTCGCGGCCAACAATTCCACCATTGTAGCCACTGTACGCTAAAAAATGAACGATAAAGAAAAGTACGATCATCGCGGCGACAAGTCACGTCGCTGCAACGAGTATCAAATTTCGATACGCAAACACAAGAACAATGCTCGCTGCAATGAAAAAACACATAGCTGCAGCAAGCATGATTTGGAAAAACAACGAGTCCCTTAATTTAAAAAAAAAAAATGCGAATTCCCAATTTATTTACTTCTCCTTTTCTCTCAAACTCCCATCACCTCCTCTTCTCCATCTAACATCTCTAAACCCTTCACCTCATCTGTCCTTCATTCCAATTTTTTTTCATCATTTTATCACTAAAAAAATCCATCTCAACTCATATATCACATAGATTCAAGAAACAATTCCAAGATTTTCACAAGTTCAAAGGCTAGGGTTCCAATTTTGGGGGATTTCAAATTGGGACAATTTTCACAAATTCAAAACAAGTTTATTACACAATCAATTCAAGTAAGTGTTTTTCCACCCACATTGCATAATATTGTTGATTGTTGCGGATTGGTTGAATTCTTTGCTTAATTGTGGAGAAATTGTATGTGATTGAGGAGTTTGTAGTGATTGAGATTGGGTGTTGTGATAGTATATTAGATTGGGTGAATTGGTTGAATGAAGAGTTATTATGATGGCACGTAAAAGAAAACCAAGAGGAGATAGGAGAGATAAAAGAAAGAGGCAGCCTTCTCACGACATTAGATTTGTAAGTCAAGCTTCCAAGGAGTGGTATGAACAGTTTGTGAAGAAACCTAGAGGGTTTATTGAAGAGAGAGGGCTGGTGTTTACTAAAAATGTTAGTGGGGATTTATGACAAAATCCTAGCTCTAGGTTGGCAAACATCTTGCAAAGAACCGCAGAGACCTGTTGTCACCACTGTGGTCAAGGAGTTTTATGTTAACGTGTCAAATATCGTTGATGGAAGGACGATGGTGAGAGGCAAGGAAGTAGTTTTTAATGCAACCACCATTAATGCATTTTACGGGCTGCTACATATTGAAGAGAATGAGAATGCGTATATGGCATACAAGTAGGAAGTGGATTATGATGCAGTGATTAACCTTCTAACGCAGGGGAAAGCAACATGGTTTATTGTTGTTGGGGAGCATATCTATTTTGAAAGTAAGTCCCAATTGCGCGCATCTAGCAGTATTTTGTATGCTCTACTTTGATGCCTTCAAAACATATCATCATAATTAGCAAAGCCAGGGCAATTCTGATGTTTGCTATCCACCGCAAGATGAGGATGAATGTGAGAGGTATAATTTTTCACAAGATTCTCAATTCGGCAAAGCATATCAAGACATGTTTTTACTTCCCTTGGTTGATCACTAAATTATGTAAGCAAGCTCAAGTGCTCTTGAATTTTGAAGAAGTGTTAATCCCACCTGGCGTGTGTCTGATAATGCATTTTTTGCACAATCTCACAATTGGGGGCAACTTGGAAGGATCCAAGACCAGAGCGTCTACATCAAAGAAGGCATCCAAGAAAAATCAATTGACAAAGATAGTGAAGATTTAGATAAATTAAGCAAGCAATAGGATTGTCAAGAAGCTTGGATGACTGAGCATATGAGGGCGCAATATGAAATGCAACATTTGCAGCTGCTTATGTTGGGATAGCAGCGCCTGAGTTTGAATGGAATGACTTTGTTTATTCGCCTGATGAGGAGGATGCCGATGCTATTGGTGATGATTTTGAGGATACCATGGAAGAATGGGCAGTGTGTTACTTCTAGAGACTTGGAGTTTTTTTGTTTTTTTCTATTTATTTTCAGTGTTAATTGTTTCTTTCATGCACTTGCTCTTTGTTGATATTTGTGTTGTTATGCTTTTGTGAACTGATTAAGTGTTTATCCAAGTATATTTCTAGTTTGTTGATGCTCTTTTTATCCATTTATTTTTATGAATAACAATGGTGGTTGATAAGGTCCTCTTTAATTTGTGATTTTGATTGAACAGTTTTGGCACACACGGACACCACCGAACTGGACAGCTTTCACACCATTAGGAATGTGGTAATGTTTTTCTTTCCTTTTTCCTTTTTTTAACATTGAGGATAGTGTTGATTTTAAGGGTGGGGGTAAGAATACGCACCTTTGTGCAAATTATGGACTTAAGGAGCAATTTTTTTTTTTTTTTTTTTTTTGTGAGTTATTTCCTTGAATTAATATGTAGGTCTATGATAGGAATATAATTACAATAACATGTAATCGGTAAAGGACATCAAATTTTGCTTTAATTATAGATGATTGTGAATGTTAATGATAATGACGTCTAGTTTGAGACTCTAGCGGTTTGTAGATTGAAAGTGGTTAGTCTATTTACTTAGAGAAGTTTTATGTGTGAATTTTTCATGGACATTTTTGCGATCTCAACAAACTCTAAAACTTATTTGATAACCAGCTGAAGCGAAATCCTAGAATTCACATTACTTAGGAAATGATTTAGGCTATTTTTGGATCGATTGAATCTTTCAGGCCAACCATTTATTTAATTACCACTAGTCAACCCTTTGAGCCTTTGCAAACACATTTAAACCTTGTTTTTCTTTTTTTTTTTAAACTTAATTAAACCTACCTTGATTATGAGCCTGAAACACATCCTTACCCATTTATTATAAGAGACTTAATTCGAGTACAAGCTTGGTGAGAGAATGTGGACAAAAGGGGGTAAGAAGTGGTGAAAATTTGTCGCACACAAAATTATTAAAAGAAATAGGTTGGGGGTTGTGGAGAGTTAGAATGATAAGGTGGAGTTGTATGTGTTTTCTTCCTAATGTGATTTCTTCCTATATGAAAAGGAAAAAATATGAAAAAAAAAAAGGAAGTGAGCACTAAGAAGCATTGTGAAAATGTGAAAATAAATAGATGGGTTTGTAGTAGTATTGAAAAAAGAGAGAGCCCGATAAAGTTTGGGACGCTTATGAGTGAAAAAGGGAAGTGTATTTGTATGATAATAATGAGAATAATGAAGATTAAGTCTCTTAATTTGATCTGTTTAAATCATTTCCATTCTTTTATGACCATATTCCTTGACCTAACGTTACAACCTATATAAAGACCCAATAATCCAAAGTAGTGTGAATTTCTACATTAATGGAGAGTGGTTTGAAAAGTGAGCCTATGGAGTTTCATTCCATGATTCATATATGAGGCATAACCCGAATTTTTTAGATCAAAACTATGTCTGTGAATGTTATGCATAAAATCATCTGGGTTTTTAAATTAATGGTTTGAGGTTGTATAGATGTTCTAGGTTCGATAACGAAATCGGAATTAATGTTTGCATTGTCTGTGGGTTTAGTATGCGATTTTTGAGAAAACTTTATGAATTGATCCAAGAATTTTTGTTCTTTTTATGTTTATTTTTATTTTTGGAGTCTAGGTTAGGTTTAGTGTGAATGTTTGTGGGTATTATCACTGGAAACCAGTGTTCTGAAAAACTGGATTGGATTGGCCGGTTCAACCAGCCTGATCAAGTTTTGCTTGCATTTTCAATTTACAAAGAGAAAAAAACCGAGATTTAGCTTTAAATCGTGTTAGACCGCATTACCAGTGTTACTGTATTAGACCGCCGGTCCAACCAGATTTGTATTAGATTTGATCCACTAAAAATCCCTAACTAAAATCAATTTTTTTTTTCCTTTTTCCCTTTTCATTTTGCTTTTTGTGATTGTCTTTGCCCCTCACCACCTCCCTCCATTTGCAAACTCCTTTAAGCTTTTCAGTCTTCACTCTGTCGTCGCCTGTCGTTCGCCTTGTCATCTGCGAACTCCTTCAAGGTTTGCGGATTACCAGCATTTGTAACTTCCTTCTTGAGTCTTCACTCTTCAAATCTGTCGTCGCCATCGCTATCTGCATCTGCCATCATCGTCTTCATCCTTCAACCTCAACTTCCTCCTTCAACTTCAACATCTTCAGCCTTCAAATCTGCTGTCTTTGTCTGTCTACATTCTCGCGACTTCCTCCTTTAGCTTCCAACCGCTTCAGCCTTTGCATCAACCTTCACATCAGCCTTCACATCTGCATTCACATCTGCATTCCGATATGTTGTTTTGATGCATATAACTCCTAAAACTATTTTGGCTCTATTATAGAATGGAAATTTGATCAAATCAAAGAAAGTAGAAACAAAGAGAGAAATGATTGATTGGTACAAGAGTTACAGTATCTTTCAAATTTTCAATTGTATTAGAAATTTAGAATGTTTGAGAAGATGGTATACTGTTACGTGTTAATTGCTAAGAGGCAAATGAAATGCAAAAAGAAAAGCCAACATCATATAAACTTGCTAATATTAATATATTATATAAGGTGCAAACGCTGCATAGTTAGTAAAGTGTGAGTTTTATTTATAGAAGCCATCATGAAATGCAAAAGACAACTACGGTTTGAGGAGCAACTTATTTGGTTTTGATATCAATAAAAAGGGCACCCCGCAAGGCACTGTTAAAGTGTGAGTTTTATTTTTTTTAATTATTATTATTATTATTATTATTATTATTACTTTGGTGATTTTGTTAAGCAGGTATGTGTTGGGTTTACAATTTGGTTTAGCTAATGAAGTGGGCCATGGTCTAATTAAACTATGGACTAAATTTTTCGTCTTTGACATTTTGAAATTTTCAATAATGGGCAGAGGCAAGGGAAAGGCTGTAGCAAACTAGCATTTATCAATTAGCAAGGGTTGTAGTAAAGAAGTATCGAATATTGGAATATGCAAACTTGTAACTTGTTTGTTGACTGTGAAATAGTTTGTGTTGGTGACTTGGTTGTTGGTTGCCACTTGCCAGGGGAGAGAATGTCATCATCTTCGTATGCACAAAACTCATTAGCTGCATCCATTTCCTCACAATCTTTTTGAGGAGGGACCGATATAGCATGAGAACATGCTATTGAGGGTGTTGATAAAGATGGAAAGAAAACATTATCTTGTCTTTATTATGGCAAGGTTACTAAAGGTAGAGGTATTTTCTGAATGAAGAAACACCTAACAGGAGTAAAGGGGGATATTGGACAGTGTCGAAAGGTTCCATTTGATGTTAAATTCCGTATGAATGAATTGCTAAAAGAAATAGGGGAAAAGAATAAAGAAAATAAGATTTTTGAAAGTATGCAAATCCTTATGGTTCTACGGTACATGAATTTGAGGGTGATATGTTAGATAAAGAATGTGAAGGGGTCTCTCCCATCACAAATGACCATGAATAAAGGTGGTAGTAGTGGCAGTAAAAAGAAATGTACGAGCAATAAGAGGAAGCAACCTACAGGGATTAGTAGTTATTTTACTCCACAAACTATTTCTGAGTAAGTGCTTTGGATGGAAAAGAAGCAAAATGGAGAGCAAACATGTCTATTGCACGATTCTTTTATGATGCTTGCATCCCGATGAATGCTTTAAATTTAATTTATTTTCAGCCTATGTTGGATGTTATAACTGCAATTGGCCCTGGGTATAAACAACATACTTATGATGCTATGCATGTGAATTTATTTCAACCTATGTTGGATGTTAAAACTGCAATTGGCCTTGGGTATAAACAACCTACTTATGATGCTATGCATGTGAATTTATTGAGAGATGCTAAGAAGGAAGTGCAATTACTTGTTGACAGTTATAGGAATATTTGGGAAGATGTTGGATGTACATTAATAGTTGATGGTTGGACTGATACTTCCCATAGGTCATTGATTAATTTTCTTGTATACTGTCCTAAAGGTGTTTGTTTTATAAAATCAGTGGATGTTTCAGATGTTGTAAAGGATGCATTTACATTGTCCAAGTTGTTTGAGGATATAGCTTTATAGTTTGAACCAACCAATATTGTCCATGTTGTCACGGATAATGGAACAAATTTTAAAGCTACTGGAAGAATGTTGTCCGAGAAGTATGAGAATATTACTTAGTCGCTCTGTGCAGCACATTGCATAAATTTGATTTTGAAAGATATAGTTGAGTTGAACCACATAGTACATCTTGCAAAACGTGCATTTGGAGTTTGTGTATGATCACACAATCTTGATAGCTTGGTTGAGGAAAAGAGAGGTAATAGCTTATAAACTTTTAACTCATGTTCTTGTCAATTCATTACATAATGAATATTTTGTAGTAATTTACTAACATCTACTATGTATCTAATCTGTATCACTTGAACAGGGTTGGAAGGAAATTATACGTTTTGCTACTACTTTCATTGCATTAAAAAGTCTCCATGAGCACAAACATGACTTGCAAGCTATGGTGATGGATAGAGTTTTTGTGGACTCTCAATATGCCAAAAGTAGTAAAGGCAAGGATGTTATTCTCATAATTCTTGATAATGAATTTTTGGATGACATGGATAAAGTTACCAAAATTGTGGCTCCTTTGATGCGTTTGTTGTGAATTGTGGACTCAGATGAAAGGCTTGCAATTGGATATGTGTACGATGGCATGTACAAAGCGAAAAAAGTGATCAAGAAGTTCTTTAAGAATAAAAAGACATTGTACAAGCCTTATACCAATATTATTAAGATACGGTGGGATAGGCTTTTGCACCATGACACTCATGCTACAGCTTATTATTTGAATCTAGCTTTTCAATATGAGCATGCAACTTTCAGCTAGAAACCAGAGGCCATGCGTGGTTTCCTTAATGTTGTCGACAATAAAGCAAGTGCATTCAAGTTGAACAAGACAAAGTTAGTGGATGAGAGTAGAATATATCGAGACCGCGAGGAAAACTTTTCTCATGAGCTTGCCCTTCAAACTTGTAAAACCATATGACCTAGTATGTGATAATTATTAAATTTCTCAATTTAAAGTCTAATTTCCGAGTTATGAATTTATGTTTATTTCATATGATTAACACTTTAACTTTCAATTAGATGAATGGTGGTGGATATATGAGTACAGTACTCCACTTTTACAGAAGTTTGCAATTAAAATTTTAAGCCAAACTTCGACCTCTTCGAGATGTGAGCGAAATTAGAGTGTTTTCAAACGCATCCATTCAAAAAGAAGGATTAGATTGGAGCATCAACAGTTGAATGATCTTGTTTTTTATCCATTATAACTTGCATTTGAAAAATGGGTATAAAGCATTGACAATTTTAATATTTTTATTATCTCTTTTTTTTATTGATATTTTTATTTGGCTTGTCTTTTAGGATGTGCTACAAGAAAAGCAGTTGTGACCCTATCGATTTTGAAAGCATCGACAAAATAGATTTTTGGATTGCTAAAGATGCAAATGAGGGTGATGAATTCAATTTAGATGAATTGGAGCAAGCACTTTACAACGAAGGATTTATTCCTATTCGTGTTGGTGATGAGTCATACTATGATTCAGCAAATGCTTTATAAGGTTGTTTTCCAACTTTTAACCAACTTAGTAGCTATTTTAAATTATAATATTAAAAAACAATGTACCTCATAAGTTTTAACTTATGTTTTTAATTATTGTTAAATCTTTTGTAGATGATGGTGATGATAATGATGATGACTCGGACGATGGAGTGGATAATCAATTTAGGATGGGTTGAACCATTGAAGATCATTGGAAAAATAAAGTATGTTTTTATTTTAAATTTTTGTTATGGAAATTATTCAAATGAATATAGGAATTGAGATGGATTATTATATTAATTAATGTAGTAATTTATGACTTTATGTCATGTTTTCATTCTAATTCTTTTGTTTTATTTTAATTCATTTGTAGGATGATGGGACTCGTGGGAGTTGATTCAATTGAATTTGAGTTGAAATCATTTTACTTATGGTTGATGGATGGTAGTTTTGTTGGTGGATTGATATTTTGTAATGTTGTATGTCAGTTGGTGGATTAATATTTTGTAATTTTGTTTGCATGTATACTAGTTGATGGATTGATATTATGTAATTTTCTATGTCTTTGAACTTAAGGATTGATATTTTGTAAATTTATTTGTGTTCTGGTTAATGTCTTTATGATTGTTGCAGGGCCTTTTTTTTTTTAAATATTACATTTTTTGTTTTTTGGGATGTTCAAGCTGATGTCAATGTGATGTTATGTTGAAATCAGCATGTTGACATCATCGGTCTGACCGACTGGTTGAATCGTCCGAAACAAAAATCGGGCCCTTGCCCGATTTAGGGCCCGGTCTGATTTTTAGAACATTGTTGGAAACCCTCACGAGACTACAAGTCGTCCAACTAGGGCCAACCTAGGGGTTTAAAGGCTTGTTGCATGCATTAAATGTAATCGTGTCAATCCACGAAAATGATTTAGGATAGTTTAGATATAGGTTTTAATTGCGTGTTTTATTTTCAAGATTGAAGACATGTTTTATCGCTTAGTTTGCTAGGAACTAGCCAGAAGCTAGTTGGAGGTTGTGATAAAAGCTTGAAAATACATGATTAATTAGTGATTTATTTAGAGTATTTGTGTGAAAGTTAATTTAAATTGCAAAATTTAAGTTAATTATTTCATAAATACCTTTTATGGGATCACGGATGTATTTTGAGTATTTTCAGGTTATAAATAATATTTGAATGAAGAAGGATGATATTGATGGAATTTGTGACGAGTAGAAATAAACGATACAAGAATCAGATTTGAAACGAGGAAGTTGTGATGCTTTGAAGATGAGATTTAAAACCTAGAAATTCTGCAAGATAAGTATGCTTCAATGTTTTGATCATAACTTGAGCTGTAGAAATTGGAATTGGATGATTCTTATGGCGTTGGAAAGCTTATTCAAAGGGATAAAATTTTTATTCTTATGACTTCACCAAATTCTAAAGATATCATACTCGTGGGACAGATTGAGCGATCACCGCAGCGATCATTTCTATCGCTAGCAGCGATGGAGTGCGGGCTTGGATGGGCTGTTTTATTTCCTAGTCTGAATTTGACTTGTTTGAGGCATTTAATTTTTTCCTGATTAACTTCCAAACCCTACCACTATAAATAAGGGTCTTTAATTAGTTTTTAGAGATGAAGAAAGAGAGAAGAGTAGCCACTATTTGGAGATCAGAATTCTTGGAGTTTTTGTTGACCAATTAGAGAAGTTTTTTCTATTTTCTTTCGTATACTCATGTTATTCAATACAATGGTTGTTTTTAGTACTAAAATTATGAACTAAATCTCTTTTTTAGGGCTAAAGATGTAGCCCAATTTATGAATATGTATTGATTTTATTGTTGTTAGTTTTAATTGAGTATTGTCTAAGTTTTATTATTGCATGTAAGGCTTTCAATTCTTATGGATCTAAGAGCTAAATGATATCATGGGTTGGGTTGAGATCGAGAGATGAAACCTAATTAGTCTAAGGTAATAAAACCACAGATTGAGTGAATACTAGAGATAGGTTACCGTGATTTGTGAGGATCTAATAAGTTCCATAAAACTTAATGATCTCTTAACTTCTAAATCCATTTTAGAGATATTTTGGGTTGTTAATTAAGGGTTATTTGGTAATTGTTTGAGAGAAAATTATCAGAAAATTAGGGAATTTAGCCTTTAAAATAAGCTTAATTAGGTTAGCAATAATTGTCATTGCATATGATTAAATTGGTGTGAAATATGTGCCCTAAGTTTAATCATATTGATTTTCAACCAAAGTTTGATAATAATTCTGTTGCTAATTACTTTTTAATTTGTTTTACTTTTAATACTTCTTTCTTAAGGATTTTGATTTATCAAATAGTAATAAGATAGATTAGTTTGGTACTTGGTAATAATAGTTCTCTTGGGATTCGACACTCATTACTCAAGCTTTATTACTTGCGCGATTTCATACACTTGCGAATAGCCTGTCACAACTCGTAGGTTTATTTGCTAATTTTGAAGGTAATAGGAGGCCATATGAAGTTCTGTTATGTTTTAGTTTTAAAAAAATTGCAAATCCACCCCCTATCAAATAAAATGAAATCAAAATAGATACACGCCTAATTCCTAAATCAAACTATAAACAAACCCCAGCCCCATAAATCTCTCTCCTTCCCCAATTGACTATGTTCATCGCTGTTTTTGGGTCACCATTTTCCCTCTCCTCCGATGAATGATGCTTTGGCTTCTTCTTGAACTCTCGTCTGACTATCTCAGACTCAGACGCTCAGCCTCTTAATCTCAGGTAAGGTTTACTTTGCAGCCTCTCAAAGTCTCAATCTCAATCTCAGCCTCTCAATCTGACTCTCATCAGTCGTGAGTCGTGACTCTTGTCTCCCTCTCACTCTCACTCTCATTCACGTGTCACTCTCAGTTTTAGACTTTTACTTTATACATGTTTGTTATTTGTTGCTAAATAAGCTGTCATTGTGCAGGAAGTCGCTACTAAAGGAGAAGCTCCTCCAGGACTCCCTATGAAAAGGGCTGGTCAAGATTCATCAGAGGCACAAGCACAACCAAGAGTGAGCATTCGGTAAAACTTAATGATTTTATTGTTTATTGTTTTTAGCTCCAATTGATTGTGGAGATTGTGGATTTTGAAGTGAGTTGAGATTATGAATCAGTAAAAGAGTCTTGTATGTTATTTGTATGTTGATCAAATAAAATCAGATTTGGAATTTGTGTGATCAATGTGTGTTGTGTGCCTTTGTTTTTTCTGTTTTTTTTTTTCTTTTGTTTGGTGTTTAGGTTCTGATCGATCTGTATACCATTATGAACTTTTGTCTTGGCTAACTTTGTGATTTGGCATTTGCAATTTCTCTCCACTACTTTCTTTTCAAATGTTTGTGTAATTTACATATGTCCAAACATAATTATTTTTTATGACATTAAACCAATCACTAATATATATGTTTTTGACTGAATGTTATTGAAATGTCTTAATTTCTTCATTTATACAATAATATCATTATCACTAATGTTGTTTGATAATCAATTTAGTGTTTATGTGACAAATTTTGTATTAATATTTCCAATACTAATAGCGTTATATTTCTTCCATGATAGGTATGGATTCTTTATCTGATTTCTGTCCCACGTGGGATAAACACTTGATTGAGGTTCAGATTGAGACCACAAACCCCACAACTAATAGGAATGAAGCTGAAACCGAAACTTGTGGTAGTAGACTGTCCAATGAAAATGATACTAATCTATTCCGTAAAAGGAAAACAGCTAAGACATCTACGATCTGGAATGAATTTTCGGAGGTAGTTCTACCCGACGATACAAAAAAGGCAAAAAACAACCATTGTAAAGCAAAACTGCCCATTAATGCTACCCGAAGCACTACTCAGTTTTCTAGACATTTAAATGTGTGTTCGCGATGAATGGTTGCCATGAGACAGCAACAACAAATAAATGTCCTGCCATCAGAGTCTAATATGGGACAAACTGAGATGTCAACTCTAATAGGTGGTAAGTTTGATATGGCAGTTATGAGGGAATTGGTTGCACATTGGGTGCTTATGCATGAGCACCCATTCAAAATTATGGAGGAAAAGGGTTTAAACAAATTGTCAAAGTATGTGACGCCTTACTGGGAAAGAATATCGCATATTACTAGTATAAATGATTGTGTGAAGGTGTATGATATGGAAAAAAAAGAAGTTGAAGAATCTATTGAAGAGTGTCGATAAAATAAGTTTGACAACTGATTTGTGGAATAGGCAACCAGAAGATTGAATACATGGTTAGATCCTAGTTGGAGGTTGAATGAGCGTGTGCTTAGTTTTGTTCATTTACCTCCTCCTTGGGGTGGGATTCAGATTGTTGATTGTATATTCAAGTGTTTAAAGGAATGGGGAATTGAAAACAAGGTCTTTACGATTTCAGTTGATAACGCCTCGAGTAATGATGTGGCAATATCAGTTATGAAGGAAAACTTTTCAATAACTAGGAGGCTTGCTTGTGGAGGTAAGTTGTTTTACGTTAGGTGTTGTGCGCACATATTAAATATAATGGTACAAGATAGTCTTATTCAGATTAGGCACGTCATTTAGAATGCCCATGATAGTGTGTCATACATCAATCAATCGGAGAGTAGACTTACCATTTTTTCAAAGATTGTACAACACTTGAAGCTGCCATACCGAAAGCTAATCCTCGATTGTAAAACAAGGTGAAACTCAACTTATGAGATGTTGTCAGTTGCATTGAAGTTCAAAATGGTGTTTTCAAGCTACTATGAAAGGGATTCGCATTATCATTCTTGTCCCAACTTAGAAGACTGGGACAGAGTTGAGAAAGTTTGTCAGATTTTGAAAGTTTTTAGTGATGCCACAAATATCATTTCTGGGTGTGACTATTCAAAATCAAATAAGTTTCTGGCCGAGGTTTGTAGGGTGAAAATATTGTTGGATAAACATGCAAATGATGAGGATGATTTTGTTTGGAACATGGTAAGGTTGATAAAAGCCAAGTTTGATCAGTATTGGGGAGAGTGTAATTTGTTGATGGTTATTACTGCGGTATTGGACCCTAGGTGCAAAATGAGAGTGATTGAAGGTGTTCTTCCCAAAAAATTTGGTCCTCGAGAATCTTGGGTGCGTGTTGCAAGAGTTCGGGAGGCCTTATATGAGTTGTATGGGGAAAATGTGGCTGATAGGCAATCTTCTATTGCCAATCGTAGTGCTAATGTAGGGGTTAGTGGTGGGCCTAGCAACAATGGGGTGTCTACAGGAGATGACTCTTCTAGTTGGTCGGTATTACTAAGTTTAGTAGACAAAAGTGATACGGCTGCATCGGAAAAATCAAATTTGGATTGTTATCTATATGAGGGATGTTACAAATGTCTAGAAGCTCATGATGCGTTTGATTCTTTAGCTTGGTGGAAATGGAACAGTTCAAAGTATCCTATATTATCTAAGATGGCTCGTGATGTACTAGTCATTCCTATCACCATGGTGGCATTAGAGGCTAGTTTTAGTGTCGGTAGTAGAGTCGTCGACACTTATCGAGCCTCATTGTCTCCTGAAACAGTCCAAGTGCTACTATGTGCAGGTGATTGGTGCCGCAATCTTAACGGATTGAAGGAGAGCAAAGTAAGTTCATTTATTAAATTAATAAAATTTATATTCCTCCTTTATTTGTAATTGACTTTATTTTACTCTTAACTTAAACTTTTTTATCTTTTTCTATATGTATTTTAGAGGGATATTCAACCAATGGAGATTACACTTCTTATCCCTTCAGCTGAAGTGATTCAGTAGATGTTTGATCCTCCAACAGTCCAAACAATCCAACTTTTGATATATTGGCAAGTATATGTATATGTTTTATTGTTTGGAAGAAGAAAAAAAAAATTAGCATTAATCAAAGGTTGGGGTGACTTTGGCGGACAGCCTTACCTTACCTTACCTAATGTTGCTAACGGTTTGTAAGGTTATAAATTGTGGACTGAAATGAAATGACAAAAGCATTAATGAAGAGTTGTGGTGACTTCGGTGGACAGCCTTACTTATAAATTTGTGATTTGGCATTTGCAATTTCTCTCCACTACTTTCTTTTCAAATGTTTGTGTAATTTACATATGTCCAAACATAATTATTTTTTATGACATTAAACCAATCACTAATATATATGCTTTTGATTGAATGTTATTGAAATGTCTTAGTTTCTTCATTTATACAATAATATCGTTATCACTAATGTTGTTTGATAATCAATTTAGTGTTTATGTGACAAATTTTTGTATTGATATTTCCAATACTAATAGCATTATATTTCTTCCATTATAGGTATGGATTCCTTATCTGGTTTCCGTCTCACGTGGGATGAACACTTGGTTAAGGTTCAGATTAAGACCACAAACCCCACAACTAATAGGAATGAAGCTGAAACTGAAACTTGTGGTAGTAGCCTATCCAATGAAAATGATACTAATCTATTCCGTAAAAGGAAAACAGCTAAGACATCTACGATCTGGAATGAATTTTCGGAGGTAGTTCTACCCGACGATACAAAAAAGGCAAAAAGCAACAATTGTAAAGCCAAACTGCCCATTAATGCTACCCGAAGCACTACTCAGTTTTCTAGACATTTAAATGTGTGTTCGCGATGAATGGTTGCCATGAGACAACAAAAACAAATAAATGTCCTGCCATCAGAGTCTAATATGGGACAAACTGAGATGTCAGCTCTAATAGGTGGTAAGTTTGATATGACAGTTATGAGGGAATTGGTTGCACATTGGGTGCCTATGCATGAGCACCCATTCACAATTATGGAGGAAGAGGGTTTAAACAAATTGCCAAAGTATGTGACGCCTTGCTGGGAAAGAATATCGCATATTACTAGTATAAATGATTGTGTGAAGGTGTATGATATGGAAAAAAAGAAATTGAAGAATCTATTGAAGAATGTCGATAAAATAAGTTTGACAACTGATTTGTGGAATTCAAGCAACCAGAAGATTGAATACATGGTTAGATCCTAGTTGGAGGTTGAATAAGCGTGTGCTCAGTTTTGTTCATTTACCTCCTCCTCGGGGTAGGATTCAGATTGTTGATTGTATATTCAAGTGTTTAAAGGAATGGGGAATTGAAAACAAGGTCTTTACGACTTCAGTTGATAACGCCTCGAGTAATGATGTGGCAATATCGGTTATGAAGGAAAACTTTTCAATAACCAGGAGGCTTGCTTGTGGAGGTAAGTTGTTTCACGTTAGGTGTTGTGTGCACATATTAAATATAATGGTACAAGATAGTCTTATTCATATTAGGCACGTCATTTAGAATGCCCATGATAGTGTGTCGTACATCAATCAATCGGAAAGTTGACTTACCATTTTTTCAGAGATTGTACAACACGTACAGCTGCCATACCGGAAGCTAATCCTCGATCATAAAATAAGGTGGAACTCAACTTATGAGATGTTGTCAGTTGCATTGAAGTTCAAAATGGTGTTTTCAAGCTACTATGAAAGAGATTCGCATTATCATTCTTGTCCCAACTTAGAAGACTAGGACAGAGTTGAGAAAGTTTGTCAGATTTTAAAAGTTTTTAGTGATGCCACAAATATCATTTCTGGGTGTGACTATTCAACATCAAATAAGTTTCTGGCCGAGGTTTGTAGGGTGAAAATATTGTTGGATAAACATGCAAATGATGAGGATGATTTTGTTTGGAACATGGTAAGGTTGATGAAAGCCAAGTTTGATCAGTATTGGGGAGAGTGTAATTTGTTGATGGTTATTACTGCGGTATTGGACCCTAGGTCAAATTGAGAGTGATTGAAGGTGTTTTTCCCAAAAAAATTGGTCCTCAAGAATCCTGGGTGCGTGTTGCAAGAGTTCGGGAGGCCTTATATGAGTTGTATGGGGAAAATGTGGCTGATAGGCAATCTTCTATTGCCAATCGCAGTGCTAATGTAGGGGTTAGTGGTGGGCCTAGCAACAGTGGGGTGTCTACAGGAGATGCTCTTCTAGTTATTTGGTATTACTGAGTTTAGTAGACAAAAGTGATACAGTTGCATCAGAAAAATCAGATTTGGATTGTTATCTAGATGAGGGATGTTACAAATGTCTAAAAGCTCATGATGCTTTTGATTCTTTAGCTTGGTGGAAATGGAATAGTTCAAAGTATCCTATATTATCTAAGATGGCTCGTGATGTACTAGTCATTCCTATCACCATGGTTGCATCAGAGGCTAGTTTTAGTGTCGGAAGTAGAGTCATCGACACTTATCGAGCCTCATTGTCTCCTGAAACAGTCCAAGTGCTACTATGTGCGGGTGATTGGTGCCGCAATCTTAACGGATTGAAGGAGAGCAAAGTAAGTTCATTTATTAAATTAATAAAATTTATATTCCTCCTTTATCTGTAATTAACTTTATTTTACTCTTAACTTAAACTTTTTTATCTTTTTCTATATGTATTTTAGAGGGATATTCAACCAATGAAGATTACGCTTCCTATCCCTTCAACTGAAGTGATTCAGTAGATGTTTGATCCTCCAACAGTCCAAACAATCCAACTTTTGATAAATTGGCAGGTATATGTATATGTTTTATTGTTTGGAAGAAGAAAAAAAAAATTAGCATTAATCAAAGGTTGGGGTGACTTTGGCGGACAGCCTTACCTTACCTTACCTAATGTTGCTAACGGTTTGTAAGGTTATAAATTGTGGACTGAAATGAAATGAAAAAAGCATTAATGAAGAGTTGTGGTGACTTCGGTGGACAGCCTTACTTATAAGAAATTAGTATAAGTAATATCTTTTTTTGGTGGACAACCCCAAAGGTTTTGAATGATTCTTTTTTTTTTTTTTTTTTTTTGTAGAAAATTAGTATGCTGTTTATGGAGAGTGTGATTGAGCTTTGTTGGTTTTTGAGGATGTTAAAGTTTGTAGGTTTTGTTGTGGTTTGGCAGTTTGCATTGTTTAGGCAACTTAGTGTCTTCATCATCATGTACTCTTTTGTTTATTATGTTAGGTTGCAATATTTAGATGCAATTGCTTTATCCTTGTAATATTTATATCATTGGTTAAGTTCTCATTTTCATCGAACAATATTTAGATGCAATTATAATGCATGCTTTATAGAGTAACTATTTCTAAGTTACATTAGGCAGTATCATGAATATTTGTAAGCTACATCAGGCATTATCATGCTTTATCCTTGTAATATTTACACCATTTTTAACTCATGTTATTTTTTCTCAGTTTTTGAAGGTATCCAGATTCCAAACACAACCTTAGAGTGCACGTTTGCTATAACTACTTACAAGATGAACATTTTGCTATTGTATTCCAAGCTTCCAGCAACTCACAATTGTGTTTGCCAATATATGGTGTTATGTTTTTTGTACATGAATTTGTGGGATCTTTTATGTAACACTTTAATTTTTTAGTATTGTTCTTCTTGAATCTTGATATTAAACTTATGATTTTATTATATCAGTGTACTTGAACTTATTATGCCATGCTTTGCAATGTAAATATGTAATTATGTTTCAATTTCATGTAATTGGTGTTTCATTTTTATTTTTTTTTTTATTTTTTTTTTTTTTTTTGTGCTAGTCGAGCTCAAATTTGAGCTACAACTTGATTTTGCACTCGGTTGAAATCAAGCTTTCTCGAATTTGAGCTGGCTCGAGCTCGAGTTCGAATTCAAGCCCGAAACAGTATTACGAGTTCAAGTTCGATTCAGCTTTCCCAAGCTCGATAGGGCTCGAGCTCGTTGCTACAGTAATCAAGCTCGGCTCGATTTGTCAAAAAACTCGGCTCAATTACACCCCTAACTGTTACAAGGGGTTTCAACTCCGGTTAAAATTGTTCCATATTCTAATTGAAATTGTGAGATTGTGTCGTATAATACATTCTTCAAAAGTTTTTTAACTTTGAATTGCATGCACTTGGCAACTGCATGTATCTCCATGCCAACGATTCTCCCTCCACAGAATATGGCGGCTTAATTTGATGCTAATAAAGGGACAAAACATCTTTAATTTCAGATTTCCCTTTCACCAAAATAACGTTATTTTCTTTGAGAATGACACTGGACATCGTTCAAGACGAACATCTGGAAAGATTGTTCATTCACGAGCATGCATCTGGATGCTGAAGAACAGTCATCAGAAACATACTGAAAAACCGACAAATTTGCAGAAAAAGGGGAAAAAAATAAAATTAAAAGCGATACTCACTAGATAAACTAGATACTTCGGCTCATTACAAACCTTTTTCGTTATATACACTTGATAGCTGGTAGTTGTAGGTGCAGTTCCAAGTTCAAACCTATCTTCTTACACTCTTCATAGACACGGCTAACTGATAACACACATCTTTTCGAACTTCTAAGAAAGCAAATGAAAACATCCCAAATCAAGTGTACAATGACAATTACTGCATTCCCTGTCCTCAATGATCACCGTAACATACATAGACAAGCTACACCAAATCATAGTGATGGCATTTGTGGAAGAAAAAACTATCAAATTTGGTTTTAGGACATTACCCAACTCTCAATTAAAATACAATGTGGCATGACTAACACTTATATGCTACACTTGATAATGACACTATATATATATATATATATATATATATATATATGTAGATTCCAGCCTTCTTGTGGAAGCATAAGGAGTTGTATCTAACTCACAAATTGTTTATGGTCCTAAACGGTAAGGACCATCACCCATGTAGTGGCCATCCATATAGAGAGCAGCATTCTGTGGATGGAGGCCATCCATCACCATGAATTGCATATCTTCAGAAGGTTTCCAGTGCCGCTTCCTTTGATTTATGAACCAGTTGTTTATCTGCTTTTGGTCCAAACCAGTTGATTCAGCCAATGCCACCTTCTCTGTTTCCTGTAGGATTGCCAAAACAATATTTCAGTGACTGTGCCGAAATAATTTCTTGAACTAATAATTAGCAATAAGAGTTGAGAGCAGTGGGAATCAAGTTAGCTAAAAGGAAATACACATACCGAAGGATAAGGCCATTTGTAGTGTAGCTCCCACCAGCTAAGTAACTTCTGCCTGGCTTCTTTGGGTAGTTTCCCTTTCTTCTTTTTCTTGGACAACTCTTGCTTAAGGCTGCTCAAATAACCACTATACTTCCTTAGTAAGTGACTCTTCAGTTCTCGGTCTTCAGCACGCGGATCAATTTCAGGAAGTTCTGTTTCGCCGCCACTATTGTCTTGATCATCCTCAGACGAACCAACACCCTCACACTTCTCATCTGTCCATTTGTCATATTGAAAGTGCATAAATTGAAACATAAGCAATTTGACAAGGAAATTATAAATGTATAATATATATCAATTATCTAGTTACTTCCATCTTGACAGTTACCATAAAATTTTAGATTCAACAGAATTCAATACTTCATTATAGATAAGAGTAATTGAAAAGTTGATAATAGATAAGAGTAATTACTCTAGCATTTCCAAGCAACCACCCCAAAACCAAAGAAAATAAGTCAAAAAAGTTAGCATAACTTTCAGACACAGAGTTTTGCTCCCCATAACAACAATAAGATATTTTCCTCAAATTTGATAGGAAGATGTCAGTAAATATATGCCACTTATTGAGTCCATGTAAAGTTAAAATGCAAAAGCAACAATTTTAATTTGAATTTTATTCTGTACTCATGTCTGATTAAAAGATATGCTCCTATTAAACCTTCCATTCAATGACATAAAATTCCAAATTCAAAACCGATAGTAACTGATCCTATATCCCTGATAGCACATGATATGTTAGTCCAAAATCAATTGGCTATATCTCAAATGTTTCTGTTTATATTTTAGCATATCCTCTTCTTTCACCACAACATGTATACTAAAATGATCAGCATATCATGAAACTCTCAAAGCAAGTATTTAGCACTCCTTAACTTGAAATGCTCAGATAACACATATAATATAAAATTATGAGTTTCCTTATGTATAATAACAAACCCTCTGGTTATCAAAAGGGGCTAAGAAGAGAGTGTAATTCCAAAATGGCAGAGAGTGTATTTATAAAGAGACCTCATCTCTGGCAAAAAAATTTTAAGACCGCCATGTAGTGTAACATTTAGAACGATCCGCGCCGACTTTACTTCCTCTTTCCAAAGACAGAAATTCGCTTTTTCATCAATAACATCAGTATCCTTATTTTCATACATCCATTAATTTATCAATGTGTATCATTGATGGCTACTTGTATCACAAACGAAAACAAGTTTTGTATTATTTAAATATAATCTGACTAGACTTCATTTAAAACAAGAAATGAATATCAATTTGATATGATGAAATGCACAAGCAATTCTGATGCACACAGAACTAAAAACAGAAAGACCACATACAAGAGACAGTTAAAAGCAAATTATGAGAGCCTCAAAAGGAGAATAACGAGAATGAACAACCCAGCACACATTGCTAAATTCTAAGTAATAACTGACATGAATGCTTTCCCTGTGGTCTAAAAACAACTATATTTTCATACTTATTTCAGACCATAGACAATTTATACTTCCACAATCAAGGGGAAGAAAAGCTTGTATATAGTTACTTTTGAATTGCCGCAAAAATGTATATTTTTTTTGCCACAAATCTGAAGATGCACGGAGTGCACACACTGAGAAAGCAAGTGTGAGATGTCGGTAGTAAGAAAACTTAACGTTAAAAAGCTTAATACTAATGTCACTTTACTTGTAGCTAGCTTATCCATTGATTAAACTAAACTAATCTCCTTGATTATAAAAGGAACTATTGAGAAGTTTTAAAGATAAGAAGACCTTAAAAATGTATAACATATTTTTACCTCACGGTCATTTTTATTTTTTTTCACTAAACGTTTAACGGTTGTAAGAAATTTTTTGTTTAAAAAAAAAAAAATGAAAAAACAGACATTTCTTCCTTATGACAAGACTGACTCTTATCATAATCTCTAGAGTGTGATCCATATTTATGTTCAGCATGCCTTGCACAGTTACCCACTGAGAAAAAATCTGATACTACATTCAAGCCGCTTAAAAGACCCCATTCATGCGTAACATGCAAACTAGAGTCAACAATCTATCGTAAATCAAGCAGCAGGAGAAGAAATACAAAAAATACATGTTTTTTTATCCAACCTTTGTGCTCTCACAATAGCTTCCAATAGTTCATGAGAAAGCACAAGTGTTCAAATCATAAAAAAAAAAATCAGATTGACCCATTTGCACGATTAGCTATGTAATCTGGACGAGTTTGGCACAAATTTTAGACCGGTTTGATCAATGTTTTCCAACACTATTCCATTGCAAGAGACGAATAAATCATCCAGACTATCCCTTCGGGGCGGGACAGAATGTAAGGCATATATATTTTTTTAAGGATATGGTTGATCTCTAACCAGTATTAGTTGATAGATATAAGCTTGCATATACTTTATAACACAACAACAATAAAACTAACCCAATTTTTAACTCCATTGCAAGCATGTTATCCCATTAGACAACCAGTAGGTAAACTCCTATTATTCTCATTTAAGGTAAATCTAGACAGAAGTAACTGATCCTTAGTGAACAACAAATAAGCCAGTTCATTAGCTCAAGATGTCGATTGATTTGGTACACGATACCAAGTTAGCAACTTATAAACTGCCTCCCTGAAGGCTAAATTCGCCATGAGGTATTTCAAACATATAAATAAACAAATTAAACAAACTTAATGAGCAGAGAATAAAGTAACCACATTACCTGATCGATCTACGTGCAGCAGCCCAGAGATTACATGTCTTTGGCAAATAAAAAATGGCTTACACATATTCCGCAAGAATGCACTCAAGATTGAGTAATCATCTAAATTTTAAACTTCAGCTGCAAAATGGAGTAATATCTCTCTCCACTAGCCACTGCCATGAATGTGTTCGTTCTCAAAAACGAGTCGCTTTGAAGCATTTCTTTGGGAACAAAATACTACACCCCATCTCAAGCCACTAAAAGATAGGGACAGGAACCATTCTTATTATAGCATTAATTCGCCGGATAAATTTTTAATTTATTATATTAGCTTCCCATTATACCTTTCTCCCCCCCCTACCCCCCCACCCCCCCCCCCCCCTCCCCCCATATAAATTCCACTAATGTTTACATGATTAAGATGAAAATAAAGTTCCCATGGTGAATGGACCTAAATATACCTAAATAACACCAAAAATGGATAAAAGAAATAAATTTTCTGACAACGCCGTACAAGCTACATGAGGTAGCACTGATTGAACAGCACCAATGTTCTCAACTTTCTCAACTTATTAGGAAAAAAAAAACGGGCATATTTTTTTGGTACGTTAAAGCTGTGAAGATTCTCGACAATAATGATGCTATGCATCTCGGGTTATGTATATATTCCACAAACCCATACAGTTAAATTTAGCTGAAGAAGGAAGTGGCGGTCGAGATTTTGGGAAGGAACCCAATAAGATGTTTGTCAGCGCAGATCAGACCATGGAAAGCAAACCATTACTGAAAGCCGACGTGTGATTTAATCAATGCTTATCTTGGTACAGTTTTTAGTTTTGTTAAGGTCCTTAATTTCAGTAGAACTGGGATTATATAAAGTAAGAGATCAAAACCGAATACTAACTCGTGTTAGGGTTAGATTTACTAAGTTGTGGGTTGATCACTTCTAGGGTCTGCCGTTCTTCTTTCTTTGTATCCTACTATATTGGACGGGTAATCTGAGTCAAAAAAAGTTCCTTCTCTGGAACAGGAATTAATGCGCTAATCAATGAATGTAAGAGATGCAGGTACACTTATAAGAATTTCCTAAGCACTCCGGAACCTGAAACCGACTAAAAAATCGATTTTTGCTTATTACAAGCAAAGCCAAACAAAACCCATATCGGCTACGACGAAACTTATATGGATTATTCTGTTTCTTTCCATGTTTGGGTAAACCCAAATCTTTCTTCTTCATCAACGTGATATTATACATATGCATATGCATCAGTGTATAAAAGAAAGTACCCGCGTTGAAGATCCGCACCGAGCCATTGCTGAGCACATTAAGCTGCGTTTCGATTCTCCGGATGAATTCCTTGGCTTCTTCTATTGGCCTTGTTAGCTCTTCCCGATATTTCACCAGCATGTCGTAATAAGCTTCCTGTGCATTGATCCCGTCGAGAAATATAAACCCCAGAGTGAGAATAAAAAATAGACGACTTCGACTGAAATATATACAAAAGTCAAAGAAGAAAACCATAAACTGATCGAGTTCCGGGTCTTTGGAAGTGTCTCGAGAAGAAGATGATGATCGCTGCCTTGACTCGAATTCCTGTCTAGCAGCTGATAGTCGAGCCACTACTTCAGGCGGTGCTCCCACCTAACCAGAAGCAAAAGGTAAGAGAGAATAAGAGAGAATAAGAGAGTCAATCTTTAAAATGAACGCCCTTATAACGCTCGTCTTCTTTTTGTCTATCGCAGTACTTTTTTGTGTGTGTGTGTGTGTGTTTCAAGAGTGTGAGGTTAATTAGTACCTTTTGGCAATCCATGTAAGCTTCCAAAAGGTTAGAGTACTGAGGATGGGCTATGATTTTGGCTTTAATAGCTTCAGCTTCATTGGAGCTCTCACTTCCTTCTTGTGATTGATGGCCTCTCATAAGAGGGTAGTGAAATTTTGGACCAAGCTGTGAGGTGCTGGCTTCAGTTTTCACGATCGGGTGTGCTTCAGATTGAAAACAATTACCTGATTGAAGATGAAAGCTGCTGCTAATAGGCATCTGGGTCTGTTGATTACTCACGTTAGAACCAGTATTTGCTCGACCATATGCTGAAGAATTGGGTCCAAGAACTTGAGAACTATACAAGAAGTTTCCTCTTGGAGTTGTGTTCTCGTTTAGCTGATTATAATCCTCCATTTATCAACAAACCCAGATGACAAAAGCTAGTAAATATCTAAAAAAAGAAACAAAATAATGAAACTGAAAACCCTAAAACAAGCACTAGTTAGGAAGAAACAGAAACCCTAGAGACTATAGCTTGACAACTTGTCTTTTACAGCCAAAAACTGTGTTTTCATTGCCATACCCAACCTAATAAGTTGAGAAGTCATAAATTTTGGATAATTTGGGTAAGAAAAATTATGCACGGCTGCCTATCAAGGAGGCCATGAAGTGAAGTTGCACCAGGATTTGGACATGCTATAGAGATGAAGATAATACAAGAACAAACAAGAAGAAGAATATAAGAGCGATAGAGTAAGAGGTGCTCTCACTTGTTTGTGGGGACTGGGGAAGAAGATGTAACTTAGCCGGAACCGGCAACGGCTGCGTGTCTTGAGTGGTTGACAAGACTTTTTTTTTTTAATTTTTGAAAGAAAAAGAAATATTTGAAAACTAATAAAGGCAAAGGAGGGCAAGGGATCAGGCAAACTATTTGATTGTAGATTTTTATTTCTTGCTTTCTTTCTCTATCTTTTTCATATTTTATTACACTTGTTTCACGGACGTTTCAATTTTCACCTTATTTTAGTTGCTTTTTGGTTTTCTCGTTTGACGTTCTACTCCTCTTCCTGCTTTTATAGCCCCCAGCTACAATGAGAAAGAGATTAGACTCGGCCACTTACCCAATTTAATGTTTTTATATTTTTTTTTGCATATTTGTCAGAGACTGATTAGTTTATTTAATGAGTCTATCATATTAAATTCATCTCATATATCATTACAGAACATTTTACTTCAACCATTTTTTGGCAAATCAATTAGCTTTGTGTTTGTAATATGGAATTTAATAATTCTCTCTTTTTTTTCTCTTAACAAGGAACTCATAAACCTACTATCATTATGTCGGACACAATGCATTAAATTAATCAGCTTACAAATAATGCACATGATCCTGACTTGGTGAAACTTTTATTTTATATATAATTATATAAATAAATTAGAAAAGGAAAAAAAAGAAAGGATCATTAGAGCAAGACTATACTTATCGATTTGCAGACGAGCTCTCCATCGTCATAACATAAAGTGTGACATTATCGGCATGAGGACTCTCCACGTTGCACTCCACGTCAATCGAAATGAAGAATTAGTCTGCAAAATCGATAACTATAATATTTTTTAAAGTCATTACACGTAGAAGTATGATTGTCAAATCGTGTATCATATCATGTATTAAAACCCTAATTTTTTTAATTGTGTATCGTATATCATATCGTATCGTACAATACGTCTTTTTTTCTTAAATTAATAAAATAATTAAAATTTTCTAAAAATTAATATTATCTCTGAGATTAATTAAAGAATTTTATAGTATTATTAGTTTTAAATTATGGTATTACATAATCAAAATTAATCACAAAATTAAGAATATATATCATTTTCTCTCAACTTTTTATATTATTTCCAAGATCAATTTTAATATCTATATCTCCACTTATATTATTATTATCATGCAAAATGGATAACATATGTTCCTCTTCACTTTCTCATGCAAAATTGGTAAATTTGGATAGGTTTTAGTAAACCGGGTTGGACAACCCAGTTTCGACCCGATTTTTTTTTGAGCCTTTGGCGTAAGTTAATAAAGTCGTATCGATTTGTATCGATATTTTTAAGGATATAAACAAATACGTATCGTATTATAAGATACATATCAACGTGTAGAAAAGTTTAAGATATACTTTTTGATACGTATCATTGACGATATGTATCGAATCATATCATATGATACGTATCGAGTATTATAGGATACTAATAACCATAGAAGTGTCACAGTTTCTTGGCATAATGTTTATCAAAAACTCATAAATTAGATAACATATTCCCAATGTTTAAAAGAGAAATGAAAATCAATTATGTGCCCCATAAACACCAAAAAATTTAATTATGATATTAATTGTTTCTTGCTTGTGTAAATCTATTAACCTTGAGTTATTGACCGTAGAATGTATATACACAAGGTTTTAAAATTTTCTCATTGCAATGGAGTAAATACAGTGTCAATTCATGTTAGCTAGTTATTCCTATAGATATTCCTTCCCATGTATTCAAGAAAACGTTTTTCACCATGACAATAATTTAAACTCCAGCTCTTATCACATTAGGAACAAAACACCCTTTTTTATTATTTTTATGACTGGGATGTCCAAGCCATTTGTACACATTTTAATTAATCTTCGAAATTTATTGAATATTCTATAAATCTAATATTTTAAAGTAAGTCACAAATATGATTGATGATCCCACGAACTTCATAAATAAATAAATAAAACTTTCTTTATTAACATACCAACTTTGAGGTTTACAAAACACTTCTTAAATTCTTACAACCAGTGTAAAGTGGAAAAACAGCATTTATCTTGGAAATGTGGAATTAAACTATTTTATTTATCGAGATTCCTTCTCCAATTTAAAGAAAAGAATTAAGATTCCAATGGTGCAAATTAGCATTACACTTCTTTCTTCTTCTTCTTACTGTATTTTTTTTTTCTCTGGGATCGTGTTTCTATGTATAGCGTACTAGAATATAATTAATATTGAATTGGATGATTTGTCCAATATAGAACTTTTAAAAAGGCCAAAAAAAGTCAAACGATATTTGTGTACCGTATCGATTTGATCATATTATTTATTTGTTAAATAAAATTGGAAATTTCATAACTTTTTATTATAGAAATTTATTTTAACTAATTTAATAAAAAAAATCTAAAAGTATACACTTTAAATTACATAAATAACCACCATCTATTTTCTATGAACTTTTTACACAAGTTCCGTTTAAAATATGTAAAATAGAATATTACAATTTTTTTTTCGATTTTCATAAAAAGATAGAGGAAAATAAGAAAAAAAAATTCATCACTTTCAAAAATGATCTATCCCATCTTATGTTGTTTCCTTTTAATTGAGATGGAAATGATGATGTAATCGCATCTAAATCAAAATTCATTTAATAAAACAACGGAGGGATTCTTGTTATGCTTAAAAAATTAGGGCTGATGTGGACCTTGTTAGCAAGAGCTAATAAGAATTCAGGAAGGTTTTGTGCTGTTCAAACACTGCCATATCGCACGATGACGAAAGAAGTATGGTTATTGTCAGTGTAACAGGTGAATGTCAGGCTTGCAAGTGGCTAGGGATCATCCACCTGTCCAAGCCCTATTTAATTTAAGGATATTTCTCGTGCATATAACCAATGAGATACAGCGAAAAACTTGCACGACACCTATCCACTTACAGACTTGTAATCATTACCTTGAATCCTCTGACTATAAATAGAGAATTCCCCTCTCATTTGCGAGATTGACTTATCTTAGTCTAAAATAACATAAATACTCTCTCTCTCCCTATATTCCCTCCAAATTGTAACTCAGCTCACCACACGTGATCTGACTGTACTCATCTATTAATATAACAATAGTAGACGTAGGATTCGCTTTTGAGTATGCGAATCACTTTAAAAATTGTTTCTCATTTATTATCTTATTTCATGTTTTTATCATTTGTAATTTCTAAATCCGATTAACACTTTACACGTGTGAGTCGTTGGTGTCAAAATCAAACATCAATAATTATCAGGCGTTTGATTAAGTACAATTGGTATCAGAAATTTAATCTTTCCTTTGTCTCTTTTTACAATATAATGTATAAGACTTAATTTTTTTTCCAAATTACTCCTTGAAAGAATTCTGGGTGGAATTTGTGTAAGCCAGTATTTATTTGAAGTTATAAACCAACATAGTACTGGTGAAATTGGAAAACAAAGTATCTGGTTCAGATGTGGCTCATTATCTTATTAATATGGAAGTATGGAGCCTCCTGACCCTGCATCAATTAAGACGCGATTAAAATATACATTATTTTTGTTGTTATTATATGGGCAGTACATAGTATAGTTCATAGTCATGGAGAAGAGAATTGGTTCGGAAGCAAACACATATTAAATGACAAAAAAAAGAACATCATCAAAACGTTTCCAACCACCAATGCTTTTACAATTCATAAAGGTAGTTGTGACCTCACGTTTGTACTGCTGTGCAAAGAGATGTGGTAAAGAGCAGAGAAGATCCGTATGTGTATAGTACAATATTCAACGGTAAACAGTGAAAGGCGCTGATTGAACTGAGCAAATGTACTGTTTATGATGACCATTTGCAGGAAAAACCACGTGTGCCTGCCAAAGAAAAATTAAAGACTGGGAAGAGGAAGACAAAGTAAGA